>NC_084613.1:68853927-69103927 GCF_033978795.1 Nerophis ophidion | reverse complement strand
ACAATCATGAGAGACAAGAACACACATGGACAATGTGTATTCTTGTAGTACGCCATCTGGCTAGCAGCGTACAAATAAAACATGAAATGGGGGATAAAACTTCACACATGCTGTAATAAGATTGTTCAGGTTTTTCAGTCAGTACAGATTGTCTCATAAGGATTGTAAATAGGCTACTTTTGTTTTGTTTTTTAAAGTGCAGTTCCCTTTTCAGAAATGGAGCACAATGACAACATAAAAAATAAAGCATATATGTTAATACTAATAAATAACACAGATTTGTTTTAAACGTATAGTTGAGGGCTTAGTAAACAAATATTTTGTCCAAAACAATGTATTTTTATTTTTACAGAATTTTGTGACATGTAAGTTGAACGGGATAGTAATGTGTGTACTTCAATACACTACAGTGCAATATTACGATAAATATTGTAGTACGACAAATTAAAAAAAACACAAATATGGTTATGTCCGAGCGATTAAATGATCATGATCGTTGATCGCAATTAATTTGAGTTTGATCATGGTGATCATCTGGTATTTCCTCGATCAAACATGGCGGGTAGGGAAGCTAGCGATGCTCAGTATAATCCTGTACGGAACAACCCGCCTTTATATATTGTGATTTGTGTCTTTGTGTATGTTTGCGTGTCAGTGTCGGCGCTGGGAATCAACATTTTTTGGGGTCCCACATTTTTGTAACCATTTTGAAAACAAATGAAAGGGACAAGCGGTAGAAGATGGATGGTTGGATGATAAATATATGCATTATGCCGTTATATCTCACATTATATATTGTGTTTTTGAAAAAGGTAGTCATTAAAATATATATATATATATATATATATATATTCAGTTATAAACGTTCATTCACTTTCTTCTTTCCTTCATGGATCTAAACGTTACCGCTGCCGGTAGTTTTTTCTATATTTGTATTCATTCAAATTTAGGTGTATTTATTTCAGCATAAAAGTGTAAAAAGTGTTTTGCCTTGGTCATAACAATATGATAATCGTGTGCCATGGGATACATACATTATTTATCCATCCATCCATTTTTACCGCTTATTCCCTTTGGGGTCGTGTGGGGTGCTGGTGCCTATCTCAGCTACAATCGGGCAGAAGGCGATGTACACCCTGGACAAATCGCCACCTCATCCCAGGGCCAACACAGATAGACAGACAACATTCACACACGAGGGCCAATTTGGTGTTGCCAATCAACCTATCCCCAGGTGCATATCTTTGGAAGTGGGAGGAAGCCTGAGTACCCGGAGGGAACCCAGGCATTCACAGAGAGGACATGCAAACTCCACACAGAAAGATCCCGAGCCCGGGATTGAACCCTGACTACTCAGGACCTTCGTATTGTGAGGCAGACGCACTATCCCCTCTTCCACCGTGAAGCCCACATACATTATTTATTAAATGCTTGAATCTCTAGAGTCTACATCAACTTCAGCTCTGTCGATTCAATTTTTTTAGATGTTTTTTTGTTTGTTTTCTGCCCTTTTTGTGAAAGAAAACTTTGTTTTTGATGGCAAACACACAAAATATGCAAATTCTTCCACAAAAAAATATTTTTCATAGTGAAATATTTGATGTGAAGTAATCGGAGCTTTGGATATGTCAATAAAGTTATTTCTAATCAATCAGACCCACATGCGGACATGACGTGACACGCACTGCAGGGCTGTACAGCGTGAGCATTTCAGCCGCTTATGCCAATATAAATACGCTGAGCGAGCATTGGAGGAAAAAAAAGTGGCACATGAGTTAATAGAGATTTCAACCCTTTCATCCCATTGTTCTCCTAAAATACATGTCTAAATTTGATCAAACAAGAGCAAAACTGTCACCCATCTGTATAGATATGTTTGAAATAAAATTAAACCATGACCATAACCATATTGACAAGTGACTGATGTGGAAGTGTCACTGCATGTGTCCCTCCATCCTGCACCATGCACAGACAGGAGCGTAGGTCTTAGTTGTAGGAACTGGTCAGTAAAAGGCAACGTTTTTTTCACAACCTTAAATCTTGACATTAACTGCACTGTGTGCTCCTAACTACAAGGGTTGGAGGGAATACTGAACAACAAATCAATGAACATACAGCCATGGAAGCACATTCAATCTATTTATTAAGGAGAGGTAACACCAACCAGTGAACGATTCAAAAGAGATGCCATTAGAACCGACAATCTGCCGCTGCTAGCCTGATAAGCTAACAAAAACAGCTTAAGCTAAAATTCCTGTAAAACTCAGACGGAGCTGGACTCCCTGTCACAACACATCACTAGGCAATGCCTTTTAAAAAGGCACACACACTGCTTTTATATGAATCTTATCTCGACTGCATTATGCCAGATATTTGAATTTTATTTTAGTGAGTAACCCATTTACTGTACCTAGTAATTGATTACAATTATCAAAGAGTCTCATGTTAGTAATTTAATTACTTTTTGGTAACTTTAAAAAACTATTTTTAGAACTCAGTCAGCTGTCACACTTCACCATGAAGCAGTTGGCAGGTTGGTGTTCCTGGCTAAAATGTGTGTATGTGCTATAATAATGTTTACTTATAAAACCACTAGTGTTAAAGGTCAAATATTTTAAAGTTGCTGCTGACATTTAAGCATGTCCTCCTAAACCAGGGTGTTTTATTTCAGTTTGTTCTTTCGTGAAGATTGGAGATTACGTTTGATATTTTTCCTTATCTCAAACACCTCAAACTTTTTTTACTTGTTGGTACTGTTTTTGTGTATTTGAGATCCCCATCAGTCCTGAAAATTAAAAATCAAGGCATGGTGGAGATATGTTGTAACAGCAACGGATATTTCCATTTATTGGTTAGTTTATGGGCCAAACTACTATGTCCATACACTCGTGTTAGCGATAGTGCTCTTATAGTTTAGGGATGTTTTATGTGTTTCATTAAGCACTACAGTAGGCCTTATGATGGCATTGTGTTTATATGAATGAGTGGATATGTGTACATTATTTGAGTGTTAATAATGAACTTGTGATATTTCATTTTGCTACAAAATGTTTTCTGTGTGACAAAAAAATTGTGCTACTAATTTTTTATTTATTTTATATTTAGTAGCACCAGTGCTACAAATGAAAAAATGTACAGCCCTGCACTGCAGTGTTTACAAAAGTAAAAATGGATTCAACTCTTGACATCTCAGCACTGGCGCATTTTTGGCAACTTCAAGTATTTGGTGCTATCAAAGTGAACATTTTCTGAACCAAATTATTGAGCGTAGAAGTTTAAAAAGGAAGAGGATAGGTATTTTGGCTGCGGCAGTTTTCAGGAATTTTTGCTTCGACGTCTGCTCGAGGAGCGTGTCTTGAGGGCGAGCAGTCAAGAGACAAGAGTGGTGCAAGTTTCATGCGAGTTCCTAAAACATTTTATTTTCGCCTGTTTTCTGCTCCGTTGTCAACTATTTATCTTATAATAATCATGAGGAGGGGAAGGGGGGGGGGCACGCGGGCCTGCAGCGGAACGGGGTGTGCAAGGACAGGCCACAAAGACAGCGACGGGTGAGTAGATGGCCCAGGTGGGTCTAATATAATTACATGTCTTTATTAGCAGTAGCCGGGACGAGACACGGCAGTTGGAGTGGGAGTCAGAGAGAGAGAGACGGACTAAGGAAAAAGACAATTTGCTGGAAAGCAAAAGCCTTGCACGACTTATGAAAATAAAACAGTGTTGTACCCTGAAATCCGGGCAGTGTGAGGTGGTAAGCAAAACCCACTAGAGGGCAATCCATTTTGGCAAATAATTATGACGTTCAAAGCATTTTGATGACTTTCTGGTCAGATAAATGGGATTGTTCACAATGAGGACGCATTGCATATTGGGGAGGATGTTCGTAAAGAAATTATCGATGTCATTATCGAATCCTCTTATCGAATTTCTTATCTAATCCATATAGGTTGTTGTGTGTGCACCTTGTGTGTGCATTGAGTTCCAAAAACCATATATGTTATGTGACTGGACCGGCACGCTGTTTATATGGAGGAAAGATGGACGTGACTGAGGACAGCATGTGGGTGTTTAAGGGTGTAGGTTTCAGGTAAGAGAGGACGCTAAAGGCACGCCCCGAGTGAGCATATAGTGCTGCTATGTGTGTTGTAAATAAAACAATTGCCGACAAACACATCACCAACATGGACAAGGTGCCGCTCACTTTCAACATCCCGGTGAAGGACACAGTGGAGAAGAAGAGGACCAGCACGGTAGCGAAACAATACGCACAACGGAGCGAGAAGTCGGCATTTATTGTTGTGCTAGCTTGCTATGCTAATGGACATGAAACTGCCATCTATGGGGATTTTCGAGTCGAAGACGCTGCCGAAAGAAAAGTTTCCACCTGGAGTCATCATTAAGGCACGACGAAGGACATGCGTGTAAACAGGACGTTCAAAGTGAAGTTGTGAGCGTCATGGGAGCGATGGATGACAGACGAACACAGCTTCACGAATACCGGGAGGCAGCGAGTTCGCCAAAATTTGTGAATGGCTGGTGGATGCTTGAGCCAACGTTTCCAGTGTTTCCCCCAGAAAATGTGTTAAGGTGGTGACTCTCCGGCGGACAGACCGGGGAAGGGGGTGGGTGGTTCTAAGGATCGGTGTAACTCCGCCTGTCGCCATCACGTCTCCACCTCGTCGCCGCCACCACCACAGCCTGGGGGGCGCAATAGACTACACGCTGTGGTAACATAGGCCGGCTGCGTCGCGTGAAGAAGCCTACAACTTTTGGTGGTTTTCCGCTCCATTTAATGAATGGCGATATATATCTTGATATTTGTCCGTAAAGTAAAAACAAAACAGTCCTAGTTACCTGAGATACTAAAATAATGACCAACAAAGTCAAATGATTGACTTACTCGTAAGCGTTAGCAATAAGCTTTTCAAAAAAAAAGTTAAAAGTGGGGCCACATGCTGACATATGCTTAGCGTCGCATGAAAAAGCCTACAACTTTTGGTGGTTTCCGCTCCAATTAATGAATGGCGATATATATCTTGATATTTTGTCCGTAAAGTAAAAACAAAACAGTCCTAGTTACCTGAGATACTAAAATAATGACCTACAAAGTCAAATGATTGACTTACTCGAATGCGTTAGCAATAAGCTTTTCAAAAAAAAAGTTAAAAGTGGGGCCACATGCTGACATATGCTCAACTCCATCCATCCATCCATTTGCTACCACTTGTCCTTTTTGGGATCTCTCCTAAATGTATTACAGCATTTGGGGAAACCTGTAGTGGATTTTTATTATGTAAATGTTATTTTTTTGTCAACATGAGATAGCAGGCACCCTGCCGTTCAAAACAAGGCTGCTACATTACTAATGATTAATGTCACTATACCTAAAAAAAAATAGTACAATAGCAATAGGAGAGACTATTTATCCATGAACATAATGAAGTTCATGTAGGCTTCATGATGCAGTTACATTATAATATCAACTATCAGACACAGAAACTCTTAATTTAACACAATGTCCTTTTTTGCTGCTTCAACACAGCTCAATCAACACAGAAAAAGGTCAAGTGAAATTGTAAGTCAATAATGCTTGTCTTTCTCAGACAGACAGGGCTTTGCGGTCCGTAATACACACACACATTGCACAGTGAGCTAACGTTACGCTGAAGGTTAACTAGCCTCCACCTCAAGGACTTCGAGCGAGCTGAGCTACCGCTTCTTGTTAGAACAGGGGCGGGAACCTTTTTGGCTGAGAGAGCCATGAAAGCCAAATATTTTAAAATATATTTCTGTGAAAGCATATCAGATTTTTTAACAATGAATACAACTAAATGCGTGCATTTTTTAAGTAAAACCAACATTTTTAGAGCATAAGAAGTCTCTAATTATTTTTGATAACATTGTTATTTCTTGAACAAATGCGGTAGAAAACGGATGGATGGATTAAAATGCATGAGAATGTTTTATATATTGAACATTATTTTTAACATCATGATTACCAGCGGAATTATTCATTACTTATCGTGTTAAGCAATGTCAGCTAAGATTTATCGGAGAGCCAGATGCAGTCATCAAAAAAGCCACATCTGGCTCTAGAGCCATAGGTTCCCTAGAACGTCAACGGGCTCATAGAGATGTTACTAGTAGTTGACTGGGAGGTGTTTTATTATCATTTGGGGAGAGTCCGCTGCCTTACCTGCTAAAAACACCTTTCTGCTCACTCCACGTTACATGCGCTCTGATCTGCTTTTAACCAATCAGATGGTTCAGTGGGTGGGACAATGTTGGGTGCTGCAGAAACATACCGACAAAGACAAACGCAGAACTAAGCAGAATAGCTTGTTAAGACTTTTTTTTTTTTATTGTTAAGACTTTTTTTTAGGCGATGGCTATTATATCCCTGTAATGTTTGTCTGATCTTGAATGGGATTGTGCTGAAAATTGTAATTTTCCTTAAGGAACTCTCCTGACGGAATAAAGTTCTATCTAATCTAATCTAATTTATTGTTAAGGCGGCCACCTTAACAACAATGCGCTGAAGAAACCCTGGTGTCTGCTTGCACTGTTGTTCGGGCTTTCGCAAAAGCCAGCATCTTTTCCGAGGAGCCCCAAGGCAACGAGACTGACTCTGAAAATGACGAGAGGGAATCTGGCGTGTTTGATGGAGAACTTGCCCAGCTGTTCATTTCGGACACAGAAGATGAGGACTTTGATGGATTTGTGGATGAGGATGGATCAAAAAATAATGTGAGTACATTGATAAATACTTCAATCAAGTACAACCAAACTCAGTTTTGCTCCTGCTGTCTTTTTAAAGCAGCGCCCATGCATGCTAGCGTATGTTTAAACATGCCTGCGCCCCAAAATACGCTGCACCTTATCTATGCGTTAAATACAGAAATAACAACCGTAACTGACACGGCGTCTTTTAATACGCTGCGCCCCATGGTTGCAAAATTACGGTATAGTGGCTTCAATAACGGGAACCGGCTCTCAAAAAGGAATTTCGAATCAATGGAATTGGCTCTTCTCTTATCGAAGCATCGGGAGAACCGGTTTTCAAACATCATCCCTATCGCGTGCTGTATGTATCCAATTTATTTCTACATACGAAAAAGGCCTAGGTCGAATATGAAAAATCAGGAATTGCACTGATCACACGGACAGGAAAATATCTGATACAAGTCGTATTTGGGCAAAAAAAAAAATGGAATTGACCTGCAGTGTGAAAAAGGCCACTCGGTAAAAGTTTAACCTCAGCCAGCCTGTATGTCAGCCGGGTATCCTTCCTCGCCTTCCTAAGCCTCATCTTTGCCTCCTTCCTTGCGCTTACAACAAATCACGGTGACCCGCTAGTCTCGCTCGATCATTTGGGATGTTGCGCTGTAGTGAAAGTCACTCAAAAGAAATTGCTTGTGGCAGTCACGAATCTCCATAGTGCTTATACCAGCTGCATTCTGGGTACACCCTGGTCAAGTCGCCACCTCATCGCAGGGCCAACACAGATAGATATGACCTCTTTAATAAATATCTTCTGGAAGCACTGGGACACATCTTCATTGATGCTCAATTAGGGGTCTAACAGTTGATCGATATCCATCCATTTTCTACCGCTTGTCCCTTTCAGGGTCGCGGGGGGTGTGTGCTGGAGCCTATTATCGATTTATAATCCTGAGATTCAACTGCATCGATATGTGCTCTGCATAGTTGCGTTCCGGGAAGATAGGAATTAACCCAACATCGATTTTAAAAGGCAATCGCTCGATTTTATTGGTACTAGAAAAAAGAAAACATTGGTTTTAAGAACGGCAGACTTTTCATGAAGTTTGCCACTTTTGATGAAAAGGACAATCAACATGATTCAAGTCTGTCTTCCCCTCTGTGGCGTCATCAAAACAAAAATGGCGGATTCCTACGGTGGTCGATAAAGGTCATTCATACCAAATGCAAACTCCACATGACAACATCAATGACTATTACACAAAAACTTTCAGCCGCAGAACAATTGTAAAAAGGCAGTACAAATAACAAAAACAACACAATAATATAAAGTCACAAGTTAACTTTAAACCACCGAGACTGCGACAAACAAAACAGAAGTGACAGCGGAACAAATTCGCCGAAGGACCAGCTTGAGACGGGAAGGTTAAAAATAGTGTAATAAACACTCACAGTATATTAACTAGGGCTGCGAATCTTTGGGTGTCCCACGATTCGATTCAAAATCAATTTTTTTCCAATTCAACACGATTCTCGATTCAAAAAACATTTTTTCCCGATTTAAAAGGATTCTCTATTCATTCAATACATAGGATTTCAGCAGGATCTACCCATCTGTTGACATACTAGCAGAGTAGTAGATTTTTGTAAAAAGTTTTACATTTGTAAAGGAAAATGTTTTATCAACTGATTGCAATAATGTAAATTTGTTTTTACTATTGAACGAACAAAAAATATGACTTATTTTATCTTTGTGAAAATATTGGACACAGTGTGTTGTCAAGCTTATGAGATGCGAGGTAAGTGTAAGCCACTGTGACAATATTGTTCTTTTTTTTATTTTTATAAATGTCTAATGATAATGTCAATGAGGGATTTTTAATCACTGCTATGCAAGAAATCATAACTAATATTGATGTTGTTGATAATATTCATTTTTGTTTCACTACTTTTGGTTTGTTCTGTGTCGTGTTTGTGTCTTCTCTCAATTGCTCTGTTTATTGCAGTTCTGAGTGTTGCTGGGTCAGGTTTGGTTTCGGAATTGGATTGCATTGTTATGATATTGCTCTGTATTGTTTTGTTGGATTGATTAAAAAAAAATTAAAAAATAAACATAAAAAATAAATATTTTTAAAAATGAGAACCGATTCTGAATCGCACAACGTGAGAATCGCGATTCAAATTTGAATCGATTTTTTCCCCATCACCCGTAATGTTAACATTATTGACTGAAAAAAAAGTGGTCACAATTCACTTACGTTCCAACTTTGTTCATTACACCCTCGACCATTTGGTCCGCGTGTCAGCCAAACTTGTTCGCTGTCATTTCCCATTTATGATGTTTTGTGTTAATTAAATACGAGTAGTAGCTAATGAAACCATCGCTCATGTAATTTGAACAGTTTTGGTGGCACTTAATTTCTCAGGCAAATCTACTTTAAATTCAACCTGCAGGAATTTTGGCTGCACTTTATTTTTGATATTGTTATTGCATTATTTTAATGTTGAAAAACAACGGCAAAAGTAGCAGGCAAATCTACTGTTAAAATGTCAGTTACAGTACTTTTTTTTGAATATGTGTAGAAATTTTAAAGATATGAGAAGAAAAGGTTTCCTCTTGTTATTTCAACCTAAAAGTGTTGGTTTCACTTTATTCAAATAAGATGTGAATGCATTGGCCATTGAATGTGTACTTGCTTGTTTTTATCCATTATTCATTTATAGCTAGTTCACTTAGAAGAAATAACAGGCACAGAGTAAACTTTACCTTCAGTATCCAGTATTTATTTTATGGTCATACAGTTTAATTTTGGGGCCAAAAAGTTAGTGATTTGATTTGAAATCACTGAATTTTTTCAGATCGATTCATTGTACAAAAAAATAATATCATCCCTGAACCGCATCGAAAACAATTATTCGAATCGAATTGTTACAGCCCTTTTTTTTATTCACCGCCGATCACCTCTGGACGATAATTTATTGCAACTAACAGAGGGTAACTGTGTATCTCCAAACACAGTGTTGAGCTGCTCCCCAAAGTAAATATTAATTACCTCCAGGACGGTCAATAAACGCCCTATCTTAGTACCTTAAAGTACCAGTAGAGTGGAAAAACAAGTTGCCCGTATATTGACTCTATTATCATATATATTTGATTTACGACAACAAAAGACTTCTAAAGATTGCAAACAATTAGATATGATAAAAAAAATAAAAATAGTATCAAAGGGTTTCCCCTAGACTGCATAAAATACCTGCGGTTTTAGGGGGTCCTGTTATGGGCATGATATGGTCACCATGACAGCAGACTAATTCGCATAATTTTCTCTGGTGATATTTTTTTTCTTTTAAAAAGGGTCAAAAAATGTAAACATAGTTAAGAAGAAATCTGTTATTAATTGGTATTAAGATTTTTAAATAACTTTGCCATATTTAGGGTCCGCCCTGCTATGGCAAAGGACTCCATGTCCTTTGCCATGGCAAGGACCCTATTGAATCTGTAACGTTTATTTCAATTGTTGCTGCTTATTGTAGAATTTACTTTGTCGAAAAGTTTTCAAGTATCTCGCGACTTTTAATGACTTTTATGACAATCAACTAGCAACTAATCTAGCATCTTTTTCTGGTGTTATGAAATATTCTCATGTTTAAAGACTACTTCTGTCCCTCGATGTCCCTGACGAAAGAGGGGAGCTGCAGCAATAATGACATCACAATTGCTTCGCGCTGTTGCTAAAGTTGGGCTTTTTCTCCTTAAAAGACGCCACTGTCCTCTTAATATTTGCACATTTTGTAGATGGCTGTCTTTGGGTATATCTGGGATGTATCAAAATTACATCAACATTGCAGACATGCTGAACATGCTCCAGGCAATGACGTGCGTTTTGTTTGCATCCAGTTTCGAAAAACATCAATTGTGTGTGTGTGTGTGTGTGTATGTGTATATATATATATATATATATATATATATATATATGGCCCTGCGATGAGGTGGCGACTTGTCAAGGGTGTACCCCCCCTTCCGCCCGATTGTAGCTGAGATAGGCGCCAGCGCCCCCCGCAACCCCAAAAGGGAATAAGCGGTAGAAAATGGATGGATGGAAGGGATGTTGCTAAAGTTGGGTTTTTCTCCTTAAAATACGCCACTGTCCTCTTAATATTTGCACATTTTGTAGATGGCTGTCTTTGGGTATATCTGGGATGTATCAAAATTACATCAACATTGCAGACATGCTGAACATTCTCCAGGCAATGACGTGCGTTTTGTTTGCATCCAGTTTCGAAAAACATCAATTGTGTGTGTGTGTATGTGTATATATATATATATATATATATATATATATATATATATATATATATATGGACCTGCGATGAGGTGGCGACTTGTCCAGGGTGTACCCCCCCCTTCCGCCCGATTGTAGCTGAGATAGGCGCCAGCGCCCCCCGCGACCCCGAAAGGGAATAAGCGGTAGAAAATGGATGGATGGATGGACACATACATATATATATAAATACACATATATATATATATATATATACATACATATATACACACACACACACATACATATACACACAGACATGTGTGTGTGTGTGAGTGTGTGACGACCAGCTGGTCTTAATGTTTGATGTATGTGTGGTTTGGATTCGATGTCAGTTTTTCGTCATGTTTGCAAACACACCGCCCGTGCCTGAAAGGTGATTGCAGAGAATGAGCAAGTGTTGTATGTATGGGGAAGAGCAGACCCACATAGACGAAAGTGTTTGCACACAATGTAAAACCTGTTGGAAGTAGGGCTGGGCGATATATCGATATAGACGATATATCGCGGGGTTGTCTCTGTACGATATAGAAAATAAATGTATCGTGATATTTGAGTGTACATTCTCACGCAGTTGCTTTTAGCTGCGGGCATTAGACTACAGGCTCTCCTCGCTCTTTCCTCTTTCACCTTCTCACAAACAGAAAGCGCACCTTCTTACATACGTCACGTCATACATCACATATGTATACGCCCTCGCGGAGCAGAGAGGTAGCAGCAAGGGTAACGTTAGCTGTGATGCTAGCATGTGTGATGCATGTTTTCACTCTACCGGTACTTTTTAAGTGTCATTACCACTGGAAGACGGGGCTAAACACGTTTCACACAGACTAAGAGCAAGCCAGGAACAGGCATGCTAATCGCTAAGCTAGCTTGAAATACAATAAATAATTTATTCAAGGGACAAGCAGTAGAAAATGGATGTATGCAAGTTATTTAAGGAGGTGTAGATTTTTATTTTCACAAAATAGTTTTTGTTCATGTTAACAAAGTAATAAGTCCTTAGGCACAATTTGTAGCCAAAAAAAAATATTTAAAAAGGAGTAGTAGATAGTAGTTTTTATTTTTGCTTAATTATTGTGTACAACTGACTATTCGAACAGTTACAATAAATGAAAATAAGTGGTTTAAATATTGTGTTGCTATTAACTGTCAATTGCATTTAAAAATAGTTTATACATTTGCTAAACAGCATACATCGCTAATGAGAATATCTCAACATTTCGTTATTGTAGGTGTATTCTCATCATTATTAAAAAAAAAAAAAAGTAGCAGCTTTAACTTGCAAAGATGAAGGTGGACAAAGGATACTTTTCGGCAGTTGCTGAATTGCCCATGCAAATGCAAACAAGGACCACCTGTTCATTTGAATTCATACAACACCACTCTAAAACAGCACTCATTTGCCTGGAACAATAGGAAGCACAAGCGGCACACTTAAAGCTGCAAAACCTTACATAACACTGATGGAAAGATCCTGTAGAAAAGATTACTTATGAGCAAGGGTCAGAATGATACAGGCAGTGGCTCAATAGAATGCAATCAATAATTGCCCTGGGTTGCATGCAGTTAGGGCCAAAGCTGCAGAGCACAGTGGGGACAAGCGTGAGTCTTAATACAGTACATTGTACAAAGTGTGACAATGGTTTTAAAAAAATAAAGCTACGAAGCTGTGCAGACTGACAACATATGAGAGTCAATATCACTCAATAAGTATGTCATTAATTGCATTTTAATGCTGTCAAGCCCAATGACAAGGAAATCAAATCATCGTCATAAAATTGCAATTGAATAACAAGTTAGTATATGTTAACTACACAATGTCACCAGTGGCATATTATCTTTACACATTTTCCTTAATTGATTTGATTGAGACTTTTATTCGTAGATTGCACAGTACAGTACACATTACGTACAATTGACCACTAAATTGATTGATTGATACTTTTATTAGTAGATTGCACAGTACAGTACATATTCCGTACAATTGACCACTAAATGGTAACACCCGATTAAAGTTTTTAAACTTGTTTAGGTCGGGTCCATGTTAATCAATTCATGGTATAAATATATACTATCAGCATAGTATACAATAATATTCATCATCATCAGAGTATATTAGGGGTGTAACGGTACATGTATTTGTATCGAACCGTTTCTGTACGGGGGTTTCGGTTCGCCACGCGGGCGTACCGAACAAGTTCGGAAGCTCTGCTTTCTGCCTCTGTCTCTGCCTCATTGTCCCGCCCACACAACCATCTGATTGGTTACATACAAAGCCAATTAGCAGTGCGTATTCAGAGCGATGTAACAGCCAATCAGCAGTGCGTATTCAGACTTCAGAACGATGTAGTCAATGCTATAGCGTTGAGCAGATATTCGTCTAGCAGGGGAGGAGCCTACTCTACCCAAATTATAAAAACACTTCCCAGTCACAACTATTACAAACATCACTATGAGCACGTTGACCTTCTAGAAACTTAAACTGCAGCTCAGCTCGCTCACAGTATAGGCTTGAGATGAAGGCTAATTAGCTTTTAGCGAAACGTTAGCTCATTTTTCTGTGTGTGTGTGTGTGTGTGTGTGTGTGCTTGTCTTAGGGGCAGCAAAGCCCTGTCTTGAACTCCATTGTGTTTAGGGATGAATAGTCTCTCCTATTGCAATTGTACTATTTTTCAGCAATAGTTACATTAATCATTAGTAATGTAGCAGCCTAGTTTTGAATAGCAGGGTCCCTGTTATCACATGTTGATAAAAATACAACATTTACATAATAAAAGTAAACTACAGGCTTCCCAAATGCTGTAATAAATTAAGCATGATAAGTTGACATTAAACAGTTTCAATGGAAACTGTTTAATGTTGCACCTTTTATACGTAGAAGAAAGGTTTTTTCATTTTATTTAATCAAAGCAACAACTTGAGGCAGTTTAATGTGGATTAACGTGGGCAGAATTATTATAGTGTTCCCAATGTTAAAAGGATAAAGCCATTGTTTACAAATTTGGTAAATAAATAACCAAAAAATGTATATTTTGTTGATTTCTTACTGTACCGAAAATGAACCGAACCGTGACCTCTAAACCGAGTTACACACCGAACCGAAATTTTTGTGTACCATTACACCCCTAGAGTATATACATTAATTTACATTATTTACAATCCGGGGGGTGGGATGTGGGGGGGTTGGGGTTTGGTTGATATCAGCACTTCAGTCATCAACAATAATATCATCTGAGAAATGGACATTCAAACAGTGTAGGTCTGACTTCGCAGGATATGTACAGCGAGCAGTGAACATAGTGAGCTCAGAAAGCATAAGAACAAGTATCATATTTCCTTGAATTGCCACAGTGCCTATAGTATGCGCCTGCCTTGAATTACTGCCGAGTCAAACTCGCTTCCCAAAATAATTAGCGCATGCTTAGTATTACCACCTGGTCAAACTCGCATAAAGGGAAGAAGATTAAGAGTTATTCAGTAGGATTTAAGGTGCAAGCTTACATCACACTAAAATTTTTACTGCATGCCTTTGGTAAGTGCCGGAGTGAGAAGAGGTTAGGGCTGGCGATATATCGATATATATCGCGGGTTTGTCTCTGTGCAATGAGAAAATGACTATATCGTAATATTTGAGTAGACGTTCTCATGCAGCTGCGGGAATTACACTCTCCCCGCTCTTTCCTGTGTCTCCTCACAGACAAGCAGGCGCACATTCATACGTCACTTACTGCCACTGCCCTCACCCAGCGGAGAGGTAGCGACGTGGCTAACGTTAGCTGTGATGCTAGCGGGTTGTTGCGGAAAAACAAGGTGCGAATCTCGTAACAAATGAAGGAAGTATTAATTCCCAAAAAAACAGCACGTCTGGCGGTGGTTCGGCTTCAAGCGGGAATACGTCGAATAGTCAACTTTAATTTGTCAAGTGTGGGGCACAAGCGTTGCTACCAAAAGTAGCATTACTGCTAATATGTAGCATCATTTGAAAAGTCACCTGCTAATAACTTTAATAAATACAGTTTTGGTAAATTGACTTAGTTGTGATTTCCTTCTCTGCATGAAAGTTTAATAAGTAGCATGTATTAGTGCAGTATAAACAAGAAGGTTTTAATATAGACACAGAATCATCATACTGCTCTGATTATATGCATCAAGTGTTCATTCAAGGCAAAGGTGAAATATTGTAATATATATCGTATGTCGCGATATGGCCTGAAAATATTGCGGTAATAAAAAAAGGCAGTATCGCCCAGCCCTAGAAGAGGTTTTAAAATAATTACCGCATGCTTACTTTTACCGCATGCCTTTGGTAAGCGCAGGAGTGAGAAGAGGTTTTAAATTAATTGGCGCCCCGGTGGGCTTCACGGTGAGAGAGGGGTTAGTGCGTCTGCCTCACAATACGAAGTTCCCGCAGTCCTGGGTTCAAATCCAGGCTCGGGATCTTTCCGTGTGGAGTTTGCATGTCCTCCCCGTGAATGCGTGGGTTCTCTCCAGGTACCCCGGCTTCCTCCCACTTCCAAAGACATGCACCTGGGGATAGGTTGATTGGCAACACTAAATTGGCCCTAGTGTGTGAATGTTGTCTGTCTATCTGTGTTGGCCCTGCGATGAGGTGGTGACTTGTCCAGGGTGTACCCTGCCTTTTGCCCGATTGTAGCTGAGATAGACGCCAGGGCCCCCCGCGGCCCCAAAAGGGAATAAGCGGTAGGAAATGGATGGATAGCACCCCGGTGGCAATTCAAGAAAATACGGAATACACATTTGATTATTTACATTTGTGAGCGTGAATGTTATCTGTGTTGGCCCTGCAATGAGGTGGCGACTTGTCCGAGGTGTACGTCGCCTTCCGCCCAAATGCAGCTGAGATACGCTCCAGCGACCCCAAAAGGGACAAGCGGTAGGATGGATGGATGGCATTTGATTGATTAATTAATTACAATAAATCCATCCATTTTCTACCGCTTATTCCCTTTGGGATCACGGGGTGCGCTGGTGCCTATCTCAGCTAAAATCGGGCAGAAGGCTTTACACCCTGGACAAGTCGCCACTTCATCGCAGGGTCAACACAGATAGACAGACAACATTCACACACTAGGGCCAATTTAGTGTTGCCAATCCTCTGAACTGTATGCTAATTTGGTGATGATTCGCCGAGCATGGAAGGACACCCAATTCATAATACTGGTAGCGCAATAACGTGGAATCAATGTTATACGGTGCTTCGGGGTCTGACGTCACTTCCGTTCGCGTCATAAATGGCGGGGGGATGGGCAAGGGGAGTAGTTAGCTAGCTAGCTAGTATAATGAGCGTTTTAGACGTATCCGTGCTCAATAACAATGCACACGGCTGGCTGTTGAGAGACACCCGGTTGTTTGGTACGCCAAAGCCGACTTTCGGTCTCGTTTTACACAGCTAAACGCGCTATGAGAAGTCGACGGGAGCCGGAGCACATCAACACACACACACACACACACACACACACACACACACCTTTCCCCGCGACAATACAGCAGGGATAATTAGACCGTACATACCTCTGAAGTGCATAAGAGCCACCGGCTGAAAAGGCCCGTTGGAATTCGGCGCATCCACAACCATTCTGTCTGCAGGTTTATTGCATGTCAACATGTAAACCTCAACCAGGAAGGCGATCCGCTCACTCAGGGCGAGAGGCCAGCCTCCATTTTAACACAAAGCAGATCAGAAAATGAAGCTCCCTGCCGCTGGAGGGAATAGCTACTTTGTGACGTCACTGGCCCAGGGAGGTCGCCGATTGGCCGAGCCCGGACCGCTCCGGTGCAATGGGAAGCGAGGCTCCCGCCATTGAGGACGAGCGATTGGCTGAGAGTGCGAGGAATTTGGTGCCTTGGTCCCGCCCCCCAGTTGCTGGAGCCTGGTGACGCTATGTGCTCTGGGAGCCAGGCCGTTCTACACATCATAGAGAAAGCTCCATTTTTTGAACGTAATTGCACACCTTGGCTCTTTTTTTTTAGGGATTTTGAACGTTATCTGTGTGAGCATTTTGGAGCTGGAAGGGAATCTTTGAAGCAAAAATATATTTGTACTAATGCATGCTTCAAGGATGGATGACTATGGACTGGACTCTCACTATTATGTTTGATCAGTGGTTCTTAACCTTGTTGGAGGTACAGAACCCCACCAGTTTCACATGCACATTCATCGAACCCTTCTTTAGTGAAAAATAAAATGTTTTTTTTTTTTTTTCAAATTCAATACAAAGTTATATGTTGTTTTTTTTTTACTAGTGCACAACATGAACATCCCCTTGTTCATGTTGTGCACTAAAACAGTTATGTCATCAAATCATTTTGACAAATGTAATAATTACAATTAAAGTGAGCTTTATATAATTACTCTAAGCATTCAATATATACATTTTCTTATCATGCAAATAAAGTAAATAGTCCCCTTTTGGCTGAAAAAACATAAAGCACCTTCCATAAAATGTAAATTAACTTAAAGAGTATTTAGGCTCCTACATTGTGCATGAACTCACAACAAATTACACACTTGTAAATTAGATGGAAATTTACAGGGAAAATTGTTTGGGGGGTAGCCATAATACTTAGACTTAAACTTCCTTTTTATTGTCATTCAAATGTTAACTTTACAGTACAGATATGCCGATTGGGAGATGTTTTTATTTACACGATTGATTGGTTGATTGATTGAATGAAACTTTTATTAGTAGATTGCAGAATGGAATTCATTTTTTTTTACTGAATGAAACACCCAGAATGTACATCAAAATAAAAAAAATGTGGGATTTACAATATTAACTATGAAGGATAAAACATTGAATATTGACAACATATGAACGTCACAAACCCTCTCTATCAACATTTTTTACAATCAAGCAGAATGCAACTAACACAGCGAAATATGAACGCAAAGGGTAAAAAGAAAAACCACCTACTGTCAGATATATCTGATGTATCACTAAGCTTTAGAACTTTGTTGTAAAAATCTCCTCCCGTGTCTGTCCCTGACACCCACATATCAGGCTCTGGAAAGACTCTGTGCAAACGCTCCCCACCCCCAATCTGAGCTGCTGTGACTAAAACGACCATAGTAACTAATACATCATGCAAAAGCACAGATTCCAACCATTGAAATGTTTTGTATAGTTCAAGACTTACGGTCATTAAAAAACATCACTGCACATCATAATGGCAGCTACACTTTCCATCCTAAAAATCTAAAAAAAATATTTGGGATTGTCCGGCGGGCCGGATTGAAAAGCTTAACGGGCCTTTTTTTGCCCAGATCTGTCATAGAGAAAGCTCCATTTGAACGTAATTGCACACCTTGGCCGTTTTTTTTAGGGATATTGAACGTTATCTGTCTGAGCATTTTGGAGCTGGAAGGGAATCTTTGAAGCAAAACTATATTTCTACTAATGCATGCTTCAAGGATAGAGGACTATGGACTGGACTCTCACTATTATGTTAGATCCACTATGGACTGGACTTTCCCAATATTATGCTAGACCAGGCCTGGGCAATTATTATGCCTCAGGGGGCCAAATTTAGAGAAAAAAATGTGTCTGGGAGCCGGTATATCTATATGGGAACACTAATACAAAACCTTACAACAATGTCTGATTGAATGCTAAAAACGTTATGACGGACCGCCTTAAAAACGGAATGGAATGTATTTTTTTTTACTGAATGAGAAACCCAGAATGTACATGAAAATAAAAAGAATGTGGGATTTACAATATTAACTATGAAGGATAAAACATTGAATATTGACAACATATGAACGTCACACACCCTCTCCATCAACATTTTTTACAATCAGGCAGAATGCAACAAACATAGCGAAATATGAACGCAAAGGGTAAGAAAAAAACACTTACTGTCATATCTGATACATCACTAAGCTTTAGAACTTTGTTGTAAAAATATCCTCTCGCGTCTGTCCCTGATACCCACATTTCAGGCTCTGGAAAGACTATTTGGAAACGCTCCCCACCCACGATCTGAGCTGCTGTGACCTACTGTAGTCTGAAAATGATGTTTTGTTGTTGAATGTTGGTGTTGTCCAGAGCTCGGCAGAGTAACCGTGTAATACTCTCCCATATCAGTAGGTGGCATTTGGTAGCTAATTGCTTTGTCGATGTCGAAAACAGTGGGAGGCAGGGTGCAGGTAAAAAAAAGTGCCTCGTGCTTAAACCAAAAATAAACAAAAGGTGAGTGCCCCAAAGAAAAGGCATTGAAGCTTAGGGAAGGCTATACAGAACAAAACTAAATTAAAAACAGAATGCTGGACAACAGCAAAGACAATGTACATCCGAACATCACATGACAATCAACAAAGTACCCACAAAGAAGGATAAAAACAACTGAAATATTCTTGTTTGTTAAAACAAAGCAGATGCGGGAGATATCGCTCAAAGGAAGACATGAAACTGCTACAGGAAAATACCAAAGAAAAGAGAAAAAGCCACCAAAATAGGAGCGCAAGACAAGAACAAAAACACTACACACAGGAAAACGGCAAAAAAGTTGAAATAAGTCAGGGTGTGATGTGACAGGTGGTGACAGTACACCTACTATGAGACAAGATCTATAGTGATGCATGCTTGGTTATGGTTTAAAGTCATATCCAACAATTGCAACGACAACTCTTTACCGTCAATTGAGTTTTGTTTTTTACTGATTTCTGCTGGTGGTGTGCATTGGCTCAAAAAAGGTTGAAAAACACTGCTCTAATCAACCCAACATGCACTTTTTTTTTTTTTTACATAGAATATAGAATGCATCTGCAGCGCAATGGTGTAAAAAAAAATCGCATAAAATCAATTTAAAAGTTTAATGCCTATGCTGGGGAATAATCACACTTCCACTATTCACCAGACGATGGCAACGCAGACTGGAACAGCAGAAAAGCTGTCAGTCAATCATGTTAATGAAACATGCACTGTTGCAGCTGACTTGCTTGGCTAAAACTATGTGATGATCATAATGCTCAATGGTGCTTATAGTGTATATTTAGGGACAAAATGGGCCCCTAGTGTACTCTACATGCTGTTAAATGACGGTTATGTCTCCGTTAAATGGCCATAAAAACCATTGAAAGTAGGCCAGCGACTGTCATTGCGTGTTATAAGTTCAAAGGCTTCTTAATTTTTCCCCCTTTATGTCAAAGCCATGGAAAATTTAGTGTGGTTTTAGGACAATAAACCGTTTATTTATACTTGTTTTGTCATGCTCTGTGGATATTGATTGACTATAGACTTCCTTTTTTATCGTCGTTGAAATCTGAACTTTACAGTACAGAACGTTTTGTAATACTTGAATCCAACAACTGTCCGATACAATAAAACTATCAAATGTTTGCAAAATATTACATAGCTAACCTGTTCATTATTCTCAAATGTACTTTTGCTGGGATGTTACTGACATCACGTCCAGCTCACATCCCGCCCAATAAATACTAGTGGTGGTCAAGCCAGCTTTGTTTTCAATGGGTACTATGCGCTTATTAGCCTTTCTCAAAGAAAAATGCCCTATCATTGCGTTGTTTTCAGCTGAGCGAATTGTTCAAATTGCGGAAAGGATAAACGTTTCTTCAGAGTCCCTCGAGAGGTTATCAAAAAGGGCGGAAAAGTGCAAGATTTGTGAAAACGAAGACAGAGAAGCAGCTCACACTCCAGTCCCAGGGGGCAGAGTCATAGAATGCATGAGTTTGCAGTGATTATTTTGTTAAAGGTTTGCTGGATATACATTTAATGGTTTGAGTACAAACCCCGTTGTCATATGAGTTGGGAAATTGTGTTAGATGTAATTATAAACGGAATACATTGATTTGCAAATCCTTTTCAACCCATATTCAGTTAAATGCACTACAAAGACAAGATATTTGATGTTCAAACTCAAACTTTATTTTTTTTTTGCAAATAATAATTAACTTAGAATTTCATGGCTGCAACACGTGCCAAAGTAGTTGGGAAAGGGCATGTTCACCACTGTGTGACATCACCTTTTCTTTTAACAACACTCAATAAACGTTTGGAAACTGAGGAAACTAATTGTTGAAGCTTTGAAAGTGGAATACTTTCCCATTCTTGTTTTATGTAGAGCTTCAGTCATTCAACAGTCCGGGGTCTCCGCTGTCGTATTTTACGCTTCATAATGTGCCACACATTTTCGACAGGAGACAGGTCTGGACTGCTGGCGGGCCAGGAAAGTACCCGCACTTTTTACGAAGCCACGCTGTTGTAACACTTGTCTTGCTGAAATAAGCAGGGGCGTCCATGATAACGTTGCTTGGATGATAACATATGTTGCTCCAAAACCTGTATGGACCTTTCAGCATTAATGGTGCCTTCACAGATGTGTAAGTTACACTTTCTTTGGGCACTAATACACCCCCATACCATCACAGATGCTGGCTTTTGAACTTTGCGCATATAACAATCCGAATGGTTATTTTCCTCTTTGTTCTGGAGGACACCACATCCTCTGTTTCCAAATGTAATTTGAATTGTGGACTAGTAGGATTACAGAACCCCTTTCCACTTTGCATCAGTCGATCTTAGGTGAACTCAGGCCCAGCCAAGCCGGCGGCGTTTCAGGATGTTGATAAATGGGTTTGGCTTTGCATAGCAGAGTTTTAACTTGCACTTACAGATGTAGCGACCAACTGTAGTTACTGACAGTGGTTTTATGAAGTGTTCTTGAGCCCATGTGGTGATATCATTTACACACTGATGTCGGTTTTTGATGCAGTACCGCCTGAGGGATCAAAAGTCCGTAATATCACTTACGTGCAGTGATTTCTCCAGATTCTCTTAACTTTTTGATGATTTTACGTACCGTAGATGGTAAAATCCCTAAATTCCTTGCAATAGCTCGTTGAGAAATGTTGTTCTAAAACTGTTCGACAATTTGCTTACAAAGTGGTGACCCTCGCCCCATCCTTGTTTGTGAATTACTTAGCATTTCATGGAAGCTCTTTTATACCCAATCATGGCACCCACCTGTTCCCAATTAGCCTGCACACCTGTGAGATTTTCCATATAAGTGTTTGATGAGCATTCCTCAACTTTATCAGTATTTATTGCCACCTTTCCCAACTTATTTGTCACGTGTTGCTGGCATCCAATTCTAAAGTTAATGATTATTTGCAAAATTATTTGTCAGTTTGAACATCAAATATGTTGTCTTTGTAGCATATTCAACTGAATATGGGTTGAAAATGATTTGCAAATCATTGTATCCCATTTATATTTACATCTAAAACAATTTCCCAACTCATATGGAAACGGGGTTTGTATTATATTGATATTATTTGTATTTCTTAAACATGTCATGGTTTGGGTCGCAGCTTATTGCGGGGTTCGTTCTCCCGAAAAGCAGACGGACGACTCCGGATGAAAGCGTGAGGTAGGATATGATTTATTACTCATAAATCATCCAACTTACGAAATAACGGCAAACAACAAAGGCAAGCATGACTAACACACGGGAAGCTAAGGCAAAAACTTAGTGCAGGTCACATAGAAGCTAACACTTAGCATAAACTACAGACAAGGCAAAACTCACGTAACAGGTGCATGTAGCAAACAGTGACGCCAGACTGAGCGCGGCGAGCAAGGTGAATAAATAGCTCTCTGATTAGCGGTTGACAGCAGCTGAGCATGGGACCACTAACCAGAGGCAGGTGAACCCAATTAATCCTCATGGTGACCAAAATAAACAAAACAGGAACTAAGGGAGTCCAAAACTAACAGAACAGAACTAACCAAAACATGATCCGGGCCACGGATCATGACAAAACACATGTTTCCATCCGTCCATCCATTTTCTACCGCTTATTCCCTTTTGGGGTCGCAGGGGGCACTGGCGCCTATCTCAGCTACAATCGGGCGGAAGGCGGGTTACATCCTGGACAAGTCGCCATCTCATCATAGGGCCAACACAGTTAGACGGACAGACAACATTCACACTCACATTCACACACTAGGGCCAATTTAGTGTTGCCAATCAACCTATCCCCAGGTGCATGTCTTTGGAAGTGGGAGGAAGCCGGAGTACTCGGAGGGAACCCACGCATTCACGGGGAGAACATGCAAACTCCACACAGAAAGATCCCGAGCCTGGATTTGAACCCAGGACTGCAAGAACTACGTATTGTGAGGCAGACGCACTAACCCCTCTGCCACCGTGAAACACATTTTTGTGGTAGAAAATGGTTGGAGGAATGGACATTTGATGGATTTATACATACCTACTCAGTAGCCTAATGGTGAGTGTCCACCCTGAGATCGGTAGGTCGTGATTTCAAACCCCGGCCGAGTCATACCAAAGACGATAAAAATGGGACCCATTATCTCCCTGCTTGGCAGTCAGCATCAAGGGTTGGAATTGGGGGTTAAATCACCAAAAATGATTCCTGGGCGCGGCACAGCTGCTGCCCACTACTCCCCTCACCTCCCAGGAGGTGAACAAGTTGATGGGTTGAATGCAGAGGACAAATTTCACCACACCTAGTGTGTGTGACAATCATTGGTACTTTACCTTTCTTTTTTTTAATATTTGCTACAAATGTTTCGAAAAGCACCATATCGGCGTGTTTAAATTAAAAAATTAAATGTGAGCAAAACCTAAAAGAGTTAAAGGCCTACTGAAACCCACTACTACCGACCACGCAGTCTGATAGTTTATACATCAATGATGAAATATTAACATTGCAACACATGCGAATACAGCCTTTTTAATTTACTAAATTGTCATTTTAAATTTCCCGGGAGTTTCTTGTTGAAAACGTCGCGGAATGATGACATGTACGCGTGACGTCAAGGATTGTTAGGAAATATTAGCGCTGCACACACACACACAGCTAAAAGTCGTCTGCTTTAACCGCATAATTACACAGTATTTTGGACATCTGTGTTGCTGAATCTTTTGCAATTTGTTCAATTAATAATGGAGAAGTCAAAGTAGAAAGATGGAGTTGGGAAGCTTAAGCCTTTAGCCACACAAACACAAGGTGATTCCTTGTTTAAACGTCCCGGAGGTGAAGCTTTCCAATGGATCAGAGCGGTCAATTGAACATGGATCTCGACCAAATGTCAACCAGCAGTTTTCGGTGAGAAAATTGTGGTGAAAAAGTTGCCACTTACCGGATATCAGCTGAGCTTGTGCCGTCCGTACAGCTGCTGTTGACTTCCATCAGACACTAACCTCAAAACACCCTTGGAAACACCCTTCCGACTATCAGGTACTAGCAAACTCACTAAAACACTAGCAAGACAACAGAAAGATAAGGGACTTCCCACAATTATCCTAGTAAATGTGTCTAAAAACATCTGAATCCGTCCCATTGCAATCGCGTTTGTTTTTCTTAACTTGATCTTTTTTTTTCAGTCCGTCGCTATCAATATCCTCAAACACAAATCTTTTATCCTCGCTCAAATTAATGGCGAAATTGTCGTTTTCTCGGTCCGAATAGCTCTTTTTGTTGGAGGCTCCCATTAAAAACAATGTGAGGATGTGAGGAGCCCTCAACGGGTGACGACATCGTCTGCGACTTCCGGTAAAGGCAGGGCTTTTCTGTTAGCGACCAAAAGTTGTGAACTTCATCGTCGATGTTCTCTACTAAATCCATCCATCTTCTTCCGCTTATCCGAGGTCGGGTCGCGGGGGTAGCAGCCTAAGCAGGGAAGCCCAGACTTCCCTCTCCCCAGCCACTTCGTCTAGCTCTTCCTGGGGGATCCCGAGGCGTTCCCAGGCCAGCCGGGAGACATAGTCTTCCCAACGTGTCCTGGGTCTTCCCCGTGGCCTCCTACCGGTTGGACGTGCCATAAACACCTCCCTCGGGAGGCGTTCGGGATACATCCTGACCAGATGCCCGAACCACCTCATCTGGTTCCTCTCGATGTGGAGGAGCAGCGGCTTTACTTTGGGTTCCTCCCGGATGGCAGAGCTTCTCACCCTATCTCTAAGGGAGAGCCCCGCCACACGGCGGAGGAAACTCATTTCGGCCGCTTGTACCCGTGGTCTTATCCTTTCGGTCATGACCCAAAGCTCATGACCATAGGTGAGGATGGGAACGTAGATCGACAGGTAAATTGAGAGCTTTGCCTTCCGACTCAGCTCCTTCTTCACCACAACGGACCGGTACAACGTCCGCATTACTGAAAACGCCGCACCGATCCGCCTGTCGATCTCACGATCCACTCTTCCCTCACTCGTGAACAAGACTCCTAGGTACTTGAACTCCTCCACTTGGGGCAGGGTCTCCTCCCCAAACCGGAGATGGCACTCCACCCTTTTCCGGGAGAGAACCATGGACTCGGACTTGGAGGTGCTGATTCTCATTCCGGCCGCTTCAAACTCGGCTGCAAACCGATCCAGTGAGAGCTGAAGATCCCGGCCAGATGAAGCCATCAGGACCACATCACCTGCAAAAAGCAGAGACCTAATCCCGCGGCCACCAAACCGGAACCCCTCAACGCCTTGACTGTGCCTAGAAATTGTGTCCATAGAAATTATGAACTGAATTGGTGACAAAGGGCAGCCTTGGCGGAGTCCAACCCTCACTGGAAATGTGTCCGACTTACTGCCGGCAATGCGGACTCTACTAAATCCTTTCAGCAAAAATATGGCAATATTGCGAAATGATCAAGTATGACACATAGAATGGACCTGCTATCCCCGTTTAAATAAGAAAATCTCATTTCAGTAGGCCTTTAAGCTTTTTACCAAAGGCAGCAATCACAAATGAAGCTTTCAGCACAAACACAACGTTGACGTCTATAGATATAAGTAGACAAAGATGTGGAAAAACACGACACTCGTAAAAGGCACGTGAAATGTAACCTTATGTAACTGTACCAGAGCAAATCTATGAATATTTATCCTGGAGAGTCTTGATACAAATTGATTGATCCAGTTGCACACAAAGAAGTTGTAGGCCATGAATTGATTAACGTGGACCCCGACTTAAACAAGTTGAAAAACTAATTCGGGTGTTACCATTTAGTGGTCAATTGTACGGAATATGTACTCAACTGTGCAATCTACTAATAAAAGTCTCAATCAATCAATCAATCAATCAATCAATCAATCAATCAATCAATCAATCAATCAAAAACCTCCATGCTTTTCCAAGTTTACATCTGTTTTATCATGTAGAATGGCGTCTGGAGAACAGTTGTTTGTTATGTCTGGGAACGCGACCAACCAATTTTTGATGTCACTCGACAAATCATTTATTTATAAAGTGTAGGGATCTATTCCTTTGCATAGTTAGATTTTTGGCTCATATCTGATTTTTGCCGAAAGATTTAAGCCCATTTTGTACTCACATAGTCCAGGCATGGCTTGCAAGATGAAAAGCCATCTTAGCTTAGTCGACCACCACTGGTTTTCACTTCCGGGAAGAAATCCCGTGTCTGATTACCAGCAATAATCTGCAACTTTTTTTTCCTATGCTTTGAAGGCTGTGGCTTTTAAAACGGTGCGGCAAATTTACAAATTTCTCTTTGTTAACAGCCATTATGTTTTGTATTGAAAAAAATGTTTTCATAGAACACGGTCACAGACACTGAAACGGTGTGTTGTTGTTTGTGCTATGGCGCCATCTTTTGGACGAATTCACTCACTCCAGGTGCTGCTGGTTGAAAATGTATATCCTGTTTTCTGCCTTGACAAGGAATTATTCGTTCGTATCGCCTTTCCGCTCGAAAGGATTCTTCAGTCATCACTCAAAGCAACATTTTTGAGTTTTACAATATAACTAAAACCACCTCTACTTACTAAACCTTCCCATGTGTGATATCTGTGATTCGTACACGCTATCGTAATGTAATCAAGCTAGCATCATTAACATTACCATATCAACCATTCAATCAATCAATGTTTATTTATAGACCCCTAAATCAGAACCAGAAGTCTAATATATATATATATATATATATATATATATATTTGATAAACTTAAAAAAACAAAAAATTATATCATTATAGATAAACTATTAATAAAAAATAATAAATAAATACAAATACATAGTACAATTAAACCGTATTCAATATACTACGTAAAAGAGGAATTAGTACAAAAATTATTCCTTGAATGTAGTAATTCAACTTATAATTAAATTTTTAAACATAAATATTTACCATGTCTCCTGTCACTCATCAATTGTAATTATTGCAATAAACCAAATCAAACTATTAATAAATATGCAGTGGAAAGGTACAAGAGCAAAACACAGCCGAGCATACATTTACAAGGAACCACTTAAGGCCACATCCTGCATGTAATGCTGCGTGTAAACAAAAAAGCCATGAAAAATAAATGTTCCAACCTCATCCTCACTGTCTAGCATTGGAAAAGGCACCAACATGATACATGGAAGTGGAAAAAATCAATAAAATAAATTGAAAACACAGGCCTATTTGCTGACGATTGTCATTATTTTGCACTAAATCAAGCCTCCAAATCAAAAATGCTTAAATGTAATGCAAAGGCCAAGCACCAGTGTTTTACACTGAGCCAGCATTATTTTACAATCTTGCAAACCCTGACATGGAAATATCGGTTTTCTTCATGCAGGTACGTCTTGATCCCACAGCTGATATCACGCCATTTGCATTACAGACAAAGCAGCGGATGGGCAGCATGGCTCATCAATTATGTAGCTTGACCGCCGGGTTAAAAAGGTGGCTTTGAGGATCCACCTGTGCCATACATTATTAATAAGGCTGCCTTCCTCCATGGCCAGACAACATGCAAAGGAGAAGCATTTGAAGAAAGCGAAAGAGAGAGTACATCTGTACAATGTAATCAGTATCCATGCAGTATAACAATGGCTCCCTTTATAAAATATGTTTGTAGACAACCACAATGTACCCCAGAGGACATTGTCAGGATATTTCTCATAGAAACCAATAAGAACGGGACTAAACCATTTTCAATCTCAAACTTACACCGTATTCACCCAAATATACGACCCTTTGAAGACATGTTTTTCAGAAAACATGTCTTCAAATGGATGGGTATCTTATATGTTCTATTCGAGCATAGGGCATTTTCCTTTTTATTTCCTTCCTTTTTTCCCCTTCAGTATTCTAGGAGTATTATAGGATTGGAGATCAGTGGAATTTATTGCTGATTAATTGAAATTTGGAGCAAATGTGTTCAAATCGAGTGCTTTACTTGGCTGCTGCAGGCAGAGGCGCTGTCGAAAGAGGACCCAATAACGTTGTCAGCATTGGGAAAGTATGTAATATTATACTGCTCATTGCAATGCATGGAAATAGGGGTTTGAAACATTACATGTGTTATTAACATTTATTTTGAATTATAATGTAACAATCAACATGTGTTGCCATAGTCAATGATTGAAAGGATACACAATATTTAAAACACATGTATATATATATATATATATATACCCATCCATTTACTACCGCTTATCCCTTTTGGGGTCACGGGGGGTGCTGAAGCCTATCACAGCTACAATTGGGCGAAAGGCGAGGTACGCCCTGGACAAGTTGCCACCTCATCACAGGGATATATATATATATATATATAGTTAGGTCAGGAAAAAACACAGAGGCTGTTTCATCTCAACAAGCCTGTTTCACAGGTTTCCCTGCTCTTCAGGGGATTTTAGGGCTTGTAAGGATGAAATAGTCTCTGTGTTTTTTCCTGACCTAACGTATATTCCGCTCTACCTTGGTATTGAGCACTGTATAATGGCTAACTCACAGAAACCTTGACTGCATACATACATACATACACACACACACACACACATACATACACATATACATATACATATATATATATATATATATATATATATATATATATATATATATATATATATATATATATATATATATATATACATACAGACACACACACACACACATTAATATATATATCCATCCAATTTTACCGCTTATTCCCTTTTTAGGGTTGCGGGGGGCGCTGGCGTCTATCTCAGCTACAATCGGAGGGAAAGGCGGGGTACACCCTGGACAAGTCGCCACCTCATCGCAGGGCCAACACAGATAGACAACATTCACACTCACATTCACACACTAGGGCCAATTTAGTGTTGCCAATCAACCTATCCCCAGGTGCATGTCATATACACATACATACATATACATACATACATACATACATACATATATATATATATATATATATATATATATATGTAGGTGTGGGAAAAAAATCACAAGACTACTTCATCTATATGGGAGAGGCAATGATGAGAGATATAGCAGATTAGTCTCTCTTAACAGGTGGCTGGATAGCTTCTGCAGACAACAGGGATTTACGTTTATTGATAATTGGCCCTCTTTCTGGGGCAAACCTGGCTTGCTGAGGAGAGACGGCTTTCACCCTAACCAGGAAGGCGCTATCCTCTTGTCTCGGAACATAGACTTCGCATTGAGCCACATTTGACTAACTGCACTAGAGCAAGCCCGGTCACAGGCAATTACAGAGCCTGCTAGCCTGGGTATGGAGTCAGTTAAGTTAGAACTAGCCAGCGCCAGGCTGGATGATCCCTGTACACATAGCAATTTTCGTAGAATAATACACAACTCACAAAATGTTTTTTCTACTGTGTCTATGACTACGTCAGAGTTAGACATGCGTTCTACTGAGGTGGCAAATTATGATGCGTTCAGTTTATCGCAGCGCCAAGTAGACAATCTGAAAATTCCCGTCATATCAATTCCTAGATATGGTCGTAATTATTTTAAGTACACTGCGCATAATAAACGCAACATTATTAATATTGCTACTACGGATAATTTTATCAACAACTCCTTAAAACAGCCCACTACCTATAATATGGGCTTTCTAAACATCAGATCTTTGTCTCCCAAAACGTTATTAGTCAATGAGGTCATTAGAGACAACAACCTTAACGTCATCGGTCTTAGCGAAACCTGGCTTAAACCAGACGACTTTTTTGCGATAAATGAGGCATCCCCTCCTTACTATACGAATGCGCATATTGCCCGTCACCTCAAAAGGGGAGGGGGTGTCGCACTAATATACAACGAAAACTTTAACTTTAGTCCTAACTTAAATAATAAATATAAATCGTTTGAGGTGCTTTCTATGAAGTCTGCCACACCTCTGCCTCTGTGCCTGGCCGTTATCTACCGCCCCCCAGGGCCCTATTCGGACTTTATTAGTGAATTCTCAGAGTTTGTTGCTGATCTAGTGACGCACGCCGATAATATAATTATAATGGGGGACTTTAATATCCATATGAATACCCCATTGGACCCACCGTGCGTGGCGCTCCAGACTATAATTGATAGCTGTGGTCTTACACAAATAATAAATGAACCGACGCATCGCAGCGGTAATACGATAGACCTAGTGCTTGTCAGAGGTATCACCGTCTCCAAAGTTATGATACTCCCGTATACTAAAGTAATGTCCGATCATTACCTTATAAAATTCGAAGTTCAGACTCATGTTCGGCAAGCTAATAATAATAATAACTGCTATAGCAGCCGCAACATTAATGCTGCCACAACGACGACTCTTGCGGACCTACTGCCCTCGGTAATGGCACCGTTCCCAAAGTATGTGGGCTCTATTGATAACCTCACTAACAACTTTAACAACGCCCTGCGCGAAACCATTGATAGTATAGCACCGCTGAAGTTAAAAAAGGCTCCAAAAAGGCGTACGCCATGGTTTACTGAAGAAACTAGAGCTCAGAAATTATTATGTAGAAAGCTGGAACGCAAATGGCGCACGACTAAACTTGAGGTGCACCATCAAGCATGGAGTGATAGTTTAATAACTTATAAACGCATGCTTACCTTAGCTAAAACTAATTATTACTCAAATCTCATCCGCATTAATAAAAACGATCCAAAATTTTTGTTTAGTACAGTAGCATCGCTAACCCAACAAGGGACTCCTTCCAGTAGCTCCACCCATTCGGCAGATGACTTTATGAAGTTCTTTAATAAGAAAATTGAACTTATTAGAAAGGATATTAAAGACAATGCGTCCCAGCTACAACGGGGTTATAGTAACACAGATACGATTGTATATACGGCGGATACTGCAAATATCCAAAATAGTTTCTCTCGTTTTGATGAAATAACATTAGAAGGATTGTTACAACGTGTAAATGGAATAAAACAAACAACATGTTTACTTGACCCACTTCCTGGGAAACTTATCAAGGAGCTTTTTGTATTATTAGGTCCATCAGTGCTAAATATTATAAACTTATTACTTTCCTCAGGCACTGTTCCCGTTGCATTCAAAAAAGCGGTTATTCATCCTCTCCTTAAAAGACCTAACCTCGATCCTGACCTCATGGTAAACTACCGACCGGTGTCTCACCTTCCCTTTATTTCGAAAATCCTCGAAAAAATTGCTGCAGAGCAGCTAAATGAGCACTTAGCGTTTAACAATCTATGTGAAACCTTTCAATCCGGTTTCAGGGCAAATCACTCGACTGAGACAGCCCTCGCAAAATTGACTAATGATCTATTGCTAACGATGGACTCTGATGCGTCATCTATGTTGCTGCTCCTCGATCTTAGCGCTGCTTTCGATACCGTCGATCATAATATTTTATTAGAGCGTATCAAAATACGAATTGGTATGTCAGACTCAGCCCTGTCATGGTTTAACTCTTATCTTACTGATAGGATGCAGTGCGTCTCCTATAACAGTGTGACCTCGGACTATGTTAAGGTAACGTGTGGAGTTCCCCAGGGTTCGGTCCTTGGCCCTGTACTCTTCAGCATCTACATGCTGCCGCTAGGTGACGTCATACGCAAATACGGTATTAGCTTTCACTGTTATGCTGATGACACCCAACTTTACATGCCCCTAAAGCTGACCAACACGCCGGACTGTAGTCAGTTGGAAGCGTGTCTTAATGAAATTAAACAATGGATGTCCGCTAACTTTTTGCAACTTAATGCCAAAAAAACGGAAATGCTGATTATCGGTCCTGCTAGACACCGACCTCTATTTAATAATACAACTTTAACATTTGACAACCAAATAATAAAACAAGGTGACTCTGTAAAAAATCTGGGTATTATCTTCGACCCAACTCTCTCCTTTGAGTCACACATTAAAAGCGTTACTAAAACGGCCTTCTTTCATCTCCGCAATATCGCTAAAATTCGCTCCATTTTGTGCACTAAAGACGCTGAGATCATTATCCATGCGTTTGTTACGTCTCGTCTCGATTACTGTAACGTATTATTTTCGGGTCTCCCCATGTCTAGCATTAAAAGATTACAGTTGGTACAAAATGCGGCTGCTAGACTTTTGACAAGAACAAGAAAGTTTGATCATATTACGCCTGTACTGGCTCACCTGCACTGGCTTCCTGTGCACTTAAGATGTGACTTTAAGGTTTTACTACTTACGTATAAAATACTACACGGTCTAGCTCCAGCCTATCTTGCCGATTGTATTGTACCGTATGTCCCGGCAAGAAATCTGCGTTCAAAAGACTCCGGCTTATTAGTGATTCCTAGAGCTCAAAAAAAGTCTGCGGGCTATAGAGCGTTTTCCGTTCGGGCTCCAGTACTCTGGAATGCCCTCCCGGTAACAGTTCGAGATGCTACCTCAGTAGAAGCATTTAAGTCTCATCTTAAAACTCATCTGTATACTCTAGCCTTTAAATAGACCTCCTTTTTAGACCAGTTGATCTGCCGCTTCTTTTCTTTCTCCTATGTCCCCCCCTCCCTTGTGGAGGGGGTCCGGTCCGATGACCATGGATGAAGTACTGACTGTCCAGAGTCGAGACCCAGGATGGACCGCTCGTCGGGACCCAGGATGGACCGCTCGCCTGTATCGGTTGGGGACATCTCTACGCTGCTGATCCGCTTGAGATGGTTTCCTGTGGACGGGACTCTCACTGCTGTCTTGGAGCCACTATGGATTGAACTTTCACAGTATCATGTTAGACCCGCTCGACATCCATTGCTTTCGGTCCCCTAGAGGGGGGGGGTTGCCCACATCTGAGGTCCTCTCCAAGGTTTCTCATAGTCAGCATTGTCACTGGCGTCCCACTGGATGTGAATTCTCCCTGCCCACTGGGTGTGAGTTTTCCTTGCCCTTTTGTGGGTTCTTCCTAGGATGTTGATTTGTGCAGTCATTTGAGACATTTGTGATTTGGGGCTATATAAATAAACATTGATTGATTGATTGATATACTTCATATATATATATATATATATACATGGTTAGGTCAGGAAAAAAAACAGAGGCTAATTCTGCCTCCGCTTGGGATGGTTTCCTGCTGGCTCCGCTGTGAACGGGACTCTCGCTGCTGTGTCTTGGATCCTCTTTGGACTGGACTCTCGCGACTGTGTTGTATCCATTGTGGATTGAACTTTCACAGTATCATGTTAGACCCGCTAGACATCCATTGCTTTCCTCCTCTCTAAGGTTCTCATAGTCATCATTGTCACCGACGTCCCCCTGGGTCATTATTGTCACCAATGTCCCACTGGGTGTGAGTTTTCCTTGCCCTTATGTGGGCCTACCGAGGATGTCGTGGTGGTCTGTGCAGCCCTTTGAGACACTAGTGATTTAGGGCTATATAAGTAAACATTGATTGATTGATTGATTCATCCCAACAAGCCTGTTTCACAGGTTTCCCTGCTCTTCAGGGGATTTTAGGGCTTGTAGGGATGAAATAGCCTCTGTGGTTATTCCTGGCCTAACGTACATTCCGCTCTACCTTGGTATTGAGCACTGTATAACGGATAACTCCCAGAAACCTTGACTACATACATACATACATATATATATATATACATATACACACACACATACATATACACACACACACACACATATACACACACACACATACATACATACATACATACATACATACATACATATATATATATACATATATATATATATATATATATATATATACAAACAGTATCTCTTTATTCAATTCAGACATGTTTTTGTCATAAGGTTTATGACTCAAAAGATAACCATTTTGATTTTTTTTTTTATTGTAAATTGACTGTTTTGCTGTACATTACACACTTTAAGCAAAAACACATTTATGGGACCACCATTTATCTTAAGTTTTTATAAATTAACAACATGGGTAATGATGACATTTTTTTTAGGTTTCCATGATGGATAACATAAACATATATATTTTGATGCCAATATATAATTATGTGTTAGTTAGTTACATAGTTATTGGTTATGTAGCATTATTGCTCAAAACGGTATTGGTGGATTCATGGCGCTCTAGTATGGCCAAAACTTTTTTTACTTGAAAAAATTTACTTTGGAAATTGAAAAATCAAGCTTTGATGTTGAATTTTGAAAAATACATTATATTCTAAATAAAAAATAAGTGCATATTTTTATTATTATAATATAAATATGATTCACTCTAACACGTAGAGAGGTCAGTCAAAAAGTTTAAATTGTGAAAAAAAAAAAGATTTGAATCTGGAAAAAACTGAAGCGCAAACATAAAAATATATTTAAAGTGAAAATCGAAAATAAATAGTTCATCCAAAAGAATTGCCAGAAAGAATCCTGAAACAAAATCTGTGCACTTTTTGTATAGCTTCAAGTGTAAAACTGTTGGCCCAAATTTAGCTCCATACGGGTTCTGATTAAATTGAAATGTCAGCTTAGTGATTTGATTTTGGAGATGATCTGGGTCATTTCTGCTACAATACCTTACGTTTGCATTACAGGGCCCTGCCACCACCCAAAGTGAGATAGGCAGATAACTGACTTTTGTTCCTTTCTGTCTGGTATAGAACAACCTAGGTGCAAAAAGTAAACCATACTGGTTCCTTAAAAAACAAAACAAAACAAAAAAAAACAACTTTGTTTTTCTTGTAGTGGACCTTTTTAGACTGTGCAAGTGTACCTAATAGAGTGACCCCTGAGTGTCCTTGCTGCCTACCTGCCAGGGCAGCCAGTTTGTTCAGCTCCCTGTTGTCGCTGAGGGGGAAGCAGGAAGAACTGAGCCTCTTCTCCCTCCTCCCAACTGAGTGTGACCCCGGCTGCTTCACCCTCATCAGCTGAGTCGCCGGAGGCCCCTTTTTAGCCTACAGGAACACGGCAACCAGAGAGAAAGGACATTATAGGTAAGAGAGAGGGAGGCGGAAGGGTGGATGATGTGCTTAAGGGTCAAATTCTGCCTCGAGTCGGATCGGGTTCGGAATCTGGGAACCTGATCACGACTGACCTCGAACTGGGGCAGAATAACTGAGGAAAGCGCAAACAGACGACATCATGTCGGTAAGGACAAAGCTTTACAGGCCGAGATGGGAAAGTCACCGGATGGCGCCTGTGATGTCACATGACAATCTTTCTCATGCATTGATTAGGATGATAAAACGTGTTTGTGTTACTGCGACATAATACACAAAATAGGGGCGGCATATTGTGGATGAGCGCAAACAACGTGTGCTTCTTATGTCACGCCGTCTGTAGGACTTGGTCCACCGGAGGACATAAACGCGCTCCGAAAAGTCACAAAGAAAGTATCTATACGAGCGTCCTGATCAAATATATCCCTAAGGGACGACGTACACTGTGCTATTGTGTTCCAGTGAAAATACTCACTTCTTGATCCCCAGCAGGCCCATTTTTACTTTTGCTCTTTCCAGACTTACTGCCGTCCTAAACAACACAAATTGTCAGTCGTGCAATTTAAAAATGACGAAAAAATAGATCTCGAATGATATAATAAATGTACCTTGTCTTTCCTGCTTTTCGGAGGCATGATGGAAGGGCGCGCTCCACTGTCACGGTTTTCCCCCCCGCTCGACTTCACGCTGGAGTGGCTCCCAGTCCCAGTGGTGAATATCCAAGCAGCACCATGTGACCATGAGTACCAGCAGGCTGCCTGCGCAGACGCTTCATGCAGGACTAACTGTTTGTTTTTTTTTATTAAGAGGACAAGAAGTGGAGGCGGATTTCTGCTGTGATGTCCTGCAAGTCCAAAGCAGACTGACTTTCTAAACCGGTTGTTGGGTCACTCGACTGCCACACGGGGACAGTGTTGCACCAGCAGGAATGTGCAAAAGGATGCATCACCAAAAAACGACCCCCGTGTACACAAGGCCTGGGCAATTATATTGACTCGGTGTCACAGGTGGGTCACATTTTAATGTGCAAACATAGACACTCCAGACAACAACGTAAAGGTAAGGTGATTTAATAACAAAAAAAACGGTGCAAAAACAGACAAAAACAACAAAAGAAATGCATGCGGAAATGCACAGAAGCTAATGCTAACATTAGCACAGGATCAGGGAACAAGAAATCTAGAAGAAACCAACGTAACAGTTGCTTACCGCAAACAAGGGACCAAGACCGACTGATGGGACAAGGCAGGCTTAAATAAGAAAGTAATTAACAAAAACAGGTGTGTGTCTGGAACCCGCAGCAGGTGAAATAATACGTTACCATGGTGACCAAATTAACTCACAAGGTGTACAAACAACAAAAGGAGTCCAAACTAACAGAAAATAACTAAACTAAACATGATCCAGACCACGGATCATGACACAGAGGAAAAAATGTGTCTGGGGGCCGGTATATCTATTTTTAGGGACACTAATACAAAACTTCACAATAACGTCTAATTGAATGCTAAAAACTTTTTGACAGACTGCCTTACAAAACGTAATGGAATTGTATTTTTTTCTACGAAAGATAAAACACTGAATATTGACAAAATATGAATGTCACACCCCCTTTCGATCGACATGTTTTACAATCAAGAGAAACGCAACAAAAATGCAACAAACAGTGAAAAATGAACGCGAAGGGTACAAAATAAACCCAAGTGTAAAACTGTTGGCCCTAATTTAGCTCCATACGGGTTCTGATTTAATTGAAATGTCAGCTTAGTGATTTGATTTTGGAGGTGATCCGGATCATTTCTACTACGATACCTTACGTTTGCATTACAGGGCTGAACTTCTCTGCGGCCCTGCCACCACCCACAGTGAGAAAGGTGGATAACTGACTTTTGTTCCTTTCTGTCTGGTATGGAACAACCTAGGTGCAAAAATTGAACTATACTGGTTCCTTAAAAAAAAAAAAAAAACACACTTAGTTTTTCTTGTAGTGGAAATGTGTCCCCCATGACCTTGAACTACCTTCCCTCTGTTGCTAGATATCTCGAGATGTATGTTGTAATATGTATATGTGCTCTGCTATGGAGGTTTTTTTCTCACTCCGAACTGGGCCCCATTAGGAGCCCAGTCTGGATTGTATTTTTTTACTCATCCTTCCCCAGCGTTTACCTTCTTCCCATCTTTTACGGGGCGCCTCATGGCGACCCATCAGCGTTCTTGTTCTGTAACCCTGTACACTGCTTGTTTGTCTAATCTTGAACAGGTTTGTGCTGAAAACAAAGTTTCGTTGTACTTGTTGCAATGACAATAAAGACCTACCTACCTACCTAACCCCTGTTTCCACCGTGCTGCCCATTGATTGATTAATGTATATTTAATTTGGGACTGCCTTATCCATCTAACATGTGTTCAAGTTCGCCTTTTTTTTTTTTCTCTTCTTCCTCTTGGAAGCTGCACTGGAAGCTAATGTCCATTGGAGAGCAGTGTTGTGGTGTTCCTTTCCCCCCGCATATCCAAGCCAATTGATCAAGGGATGATGGGAATTGATTAATTATCTTCCAGCTCAGGCAAACGATCTAATAAAGAGCTTTAGAAGCACAACTAAAACATTTTAAATAAAAAATGTGAATTACATGCAACAACAACAAAAAATGAAAGTATTATTTGGAACACAAGTCTCTCAGAAGAGGAGAGTGGGTCATGGAGTGTTCTCTGTTGATGCTGCTGGGCTGTTCTCTGCATCCCTCTTTATCTCACTTCACGACCAGTTCATCATCAACACCACGTTATTACTCGCTGATACGGTGCCTTTCATTTCCTGGCCCACCGACATCAATGAAAGCAAACCGCGTTCCCCCAAACCCGTGTGTGTGTTGCACACGGGGACAATATGTCCTTCCATAGAAAAAAAGAAATGAAGCAGCATTTCTGTAACGGTTGCATATCAGTGATGTGAAGGCAGATTGGCTTTACTCCGAGAAAGGACTCCAATATTACCGCACGTCAATAGTCTTGCAAGGCAAAAACCAAACCTTTATTTTTCTTTTTGATGCTTCTCTGAGCATTCTAAAGCCTTTTTGTTGTGGTGCTTGGATTGTGCATGAATTGCCTTAAAGGAGAACATTATCACAATTTAAAAAGGGTTAAAAACAACAAAAATCAGTTCCCAGTGGCTTGTTTTATTTTTCAACGTTTTTTTCAAAATTTCACACCTCCCGGAACATCCCTAAAAAAAGCTTTAAAGTTCTTGATTTTCCCTATTTGAGATGCGACAGTCCATTTCCCTGTGACGTCATACAGTGCTGCCAATACAAACAACATGGCGGTTACCACAACAAGATATAGCGACATTAGCTCGGATTCAGACTCGGATTTCAGCGGCTTAAGCGATTCAACAGATTACGCATGTATTGAAACAGATGGTCGGAGTATGGAGGCAGATAGCGAAAACGAAATTGAAGAAGAAACTAAAGCTATTGAGCGAATAGATTTTGACGCTATTCGGCCATAGCATGGGTGTAACTAATGAAGTGGCCCATAGCATGGCTGCCTTATTAGCATCGCCGGTAAAATGTGCGGACCAAACGATCAGGACTTTCGCATCTTGTGACACTGGAGCAACTTAAATCCGTCGATTTGTAAGTGTTTGTTTCGCATTAAATGTGGGTATCTAGTTTCAAATGTACATACAGCTAGCGTAGTAAATAGCATGTTAGCATCGATTAGCATAGCATGTTTGCATCGATTAGCTGGCAGTCATGCTGCGACCAAATATGTCTGATTAGCACATAAGTCAACAACATCAACAAAACTCACCTTCGTGATTTTGTTGACTTAATTGTTGCAAATGCATCTGCAGGTTATCCATACATCTCTGTGCCATTAATGTCTTAGCATCGCCAGTAAAATGTGCAGACACTCTGGCAAATTCAATGGGGGTCTGGCGACAGATTTCTTGCCAGTGGTGCAACTTGAATCCCTCCCTGTTAGTGTTGTTACACCCTCTGACAACACCCCGACGAGGCATGATGTCTCCAAGGTTCCAAAAAATAGTCGAAAAAACGGAAAATAACAGAGCTGAGACCCAGTGTTTGTAATGTGAAAATGAAAATGGCGGCTGTATTACCTCGGTGACGTCACGTTCTGACGTCATCGCAAAAAGACCGATAAACAGAAAGGCGTTTAATTTGCTAAAATTCACCCATTTAGAGTTCGGAAATCGGTTAAACAAAATACATGGTCTTTTTTCTGCACCATCAAGGTATATATTGACGCTTGCAAAGGTTTGGTGATAATGTTCCCTCTTTAACAAGAGCTGTTATGAGCAGTCTGTCCGGTCAATGGGGCTAAAAACTAGCCCCGCATTACAAGAGCTTGTTTTTTTTTTTTAACCGAAGAGAAATACAGCGAGATGTGATGATTGGACAGCTTTTCACAGTGGATGGAAGAAAATGTTTGCCGTTGGAACCATGTTGAGGGGTGCCTGGTTGACTTTAATCCAGGAGTGTTAAACGTACACGAACATGTTTTAAATCGGTCCGCGGGATGAGTTTGCTAAGTATAAAAATGAACCAAAATTTTTGAAAGAAAGAAATCGCTCTTCTATATGTGTCCACTAGATGTCGTAATAGCAATTCTTTGTATCTTCGTAGATGATGCTACATATGTAGGAAAAATAAACCACCTGATGTCAGTGCACTATGGAAGTAGAATTGCCTCACATCAACTTATATGTATCAATATGAAATTAATACATATGCATGTATTATAAAATATCTTAATACAAATGTTATGTACAAATAAATAAATAAGTTGTATAAATAAAAGCGTATTTGTAAATATATTTTTGAGATTCGAAAAAATATACGAATAAAAATTATAAATATAAAAATGTGACTTACAAATAAATCAACATTTTGTATAAATAAACATGTACCGTATTTTTCGGATTATAAATTGCTCCGGAGTATACGTCGCACCGCCCAAAAATGCATAATAAAGAAGGAAAAAAACATATATAAGTCGCATTTTTGGGGGAAATGTATTTGATAAAATCCAACACCAAGAATAGACATTTGAAAGGCTATTTAAAATAAATAAAGAATAGTGAACAACAGGCTGAATAAGTGTACGTTATATGACGCATAAATAACCAACTGAGAAGGTGCCCGGTATGTTAACGTAACATATTATGGTATGAGTCATTCAAATAACTATGACATATAGAACATGCTATACGTTTACCAAACAATCTGTCACTCCTAATTGCTAAATCCGATGAAATCCTCTTCCTCGATGTCGCTTCTAAACTACTCTGCCAACTCCAAAGATATGCGCGGCTTCCTCTTGTCGTTTTCTGCTGCATATTTCACTACGTCCAGCTTGTAATCTGCAGTACATGATTTCTTTGTCGGTGCCATTTTTTGTTCAGCCCTTCTCAGTTTTTATAAGTTACCGCCAACGTTGAAATGATCCATTTTAATAGCTACGGCAGTAGCATACAGCATATTGCAGTTAGCATCCCATGACCCACAATGCACTTCTGCCAAGACCCTCCCCCACCGAATTCTTATTGGTTGACGTGTATGTGACGATTGCTGACATTTTCTACGTCTCTTCCGCGAATGAGACAAGTAATATTATTTCATATTTTACGGTAATGTGTTAATAATTTCACACATAAGTCGCTCCGAAAAAACCGCAATTTATAATCCGAAAAATACGGTATTCGTAAATATATTTTTGAGATTTGAACATAAATATGCTTGATTTTGTATTCCTATTTGTATTGGATTTGCACATGTGGATCGCTTTTTTTGCTTTTGTGTCGAGACCACCCAAATTTTGATAGATTTTACCACCAGGGGTGCAAATGATACATTCTCTATTAGATGCAATGATTTTCTCTATTTGGACCATGATATCGGTCCTAACTTTTTCACCGGTCTTCATATGGAAGGTACTTTTCCTTGTTGATGTCTCATCCTCAACACTTCCCATCCTAATGCAGGTACAAGTTTATGCAAGTAATATTGCACTATTTTTTATAAATACTCATTCATGCAAAATTACAAAAACCCTAAATTGTTGCAATATTATGAGAAAAAAATATGCATTTTTTAATAGAAAAACATGGTAAATTGAAAAGAATAATATTTTGTTAATCTGAATATTGAGTTTGGCTTATTGTCTTCATCGTGTATCCTGCCTGTGACAATCCGTCACTTCAGTTCTGTTAGTTTTTTGTGTTTTTGTATTTACTTCCTGTTCAGTGCTCTTATTTTGTTATTTCCTGTTTAATTCACGGAGCACTGTTATTTTTCTCTTTTCGTTGATTGGCAGCGGTAGACACTTGCTGTCAATCAAACGTGTGCCTATTTATGTCTCACTAGAGCACTCCTCAATGCTCGTGGATAAATCTATGTTTGGAAATGTTATTATGCAAGACTGCTTTCTGTTTATTTGTTTCTTATGAGTATTAAATTATATAACCTTCACTCAATTCTCTCCTGGACTCTTGCATCCACGGGGTCACACAACTGCAGCCATGCGACATCCTAACACTGTCACTGTACCTAATAAAGTTGTCTAGAAATCACATGGTGAGCAGTTGGTGCACAGCCGGTACATTACTGCACGCCATGAAGACCTGGCTGTGCTCCAGCAGATGGTGTGTTTGATGGGCGTAAAAGAACATCATGCACTGGCCGCTTCAGGAACCTCCCTTCATCCTCTGGGATTCAACTTTGCACTTTGTGAGACCTTAGAGTGTGCTCCTCTTTTGCTCCTCTTTCCTCTGACCTCGCGGCGCCACTGCAGCTCACCTGTTCTGCAGGAAAGAGACGTTTCCATCTTGGGAAAAAAAAAACGATCAAATTGATCCTTCTGAAGGGAGGCTATAATTCATGAATGTAACGGGAATGTCGGAATTTGTTGGAAGTACAAATAATATTTTACCTTCAATCAACCACGTTGTAAAAACAAACAAAAACAAAACAAAATAGGCTTTGCTACACATTTTAGAATAAAGCCGTTGAGCTTATATTATGTATAAGACCTTTAGAAAATACATTAAAGACGATGAAATGTGCATATTCAAAACTTCATGGTTGAGAACATTGGTCCCCACATTGAGTGAAAAAAATGTGTCAGGGGCCCGGGTGGTAAATATATATATATAAATATATATATATATATATATATATATATATATATATATATATATATATATATATATATATATATATATATATATATGTGTGGGAATAATCACAAGACTACATCTCTACAGAACTGTTTCATGAGGGGTTCCCTCAATCATCAGGAGCTTTTAATGGAAGCATTCACATACAATGGTTTATATAGGGCACAGAGTGGGTGTGTACAGGCATGCGTAGGGGTGTGGTGATTGGCTCATGTGTTACCTAGGAGGTGTTTCCGTCTGTGGCGGCATGTTGAAATGATTTCACTGCGCTTGTTGAGGGATGACAGGTCTGGATGATATATGATAAACAGTTTCTCTTTTAAGCACAGGTTGCATATTTTATTACCACTGTTGTAAAGTGTGCTGGATGCAAGAATTTGTCATGTTATTGAATATTCAACATTATTGTCTTTGAGGTTCCAAATGTGCTTGCTGAGTTCTGTAGAATTACGCATATATATATATATATATATATATATATATATATATATATATATATATATATATATATATATATATATATATCCACACCGGTATATATATGTGGATTCTGAGTGCGATGATGACACGTTATCAATGGGAAAATTAATTTTTAATCAATATTATTTGTCTGAGCTGATAGGAGACACAGAGAGTAACCAGCGGTAGAAAATGGATTAGAAAGGTCAGATTTAAGAAAATAATAATAAAATACAAAAAAACTTTGTTTTTTTGTATTTATTTTTTTTTTTTAACTTGGCACTTCTCGCGGGCTAGATTTTGGACGCCGGTGGGCCTGATCCGGCCCGCCGGCTGTAGTTTGGGGACCACTGGTTTAGAATAACTAATGTTTGGAAAATGACTTTCAAAAAGTCATTTTAGTTACTTTTTAATTTGTCATTTAATAACTAAATTACTCCTGATGAATGTATTATTTATTAGGATTAATACTTGGATAATTGTGTTACTTAAAAAAAAAAATCGATTTCAAATATCTGGCATATGCACTCGAAAGATATTTCATGAAAGCAGAGTGTGTGTCTGTGCCAAGTTAAAAGTTAAAGTACCAATGATTGTAACACACACTAGGTGTGGTGAAATTTGTCCTATGCATTTGACCCATCCCCTTGATCACCCCCTTGGAAGTGAGGGGAGCAGTGGGCAGCAGCGGTGCCGTGCCTGGGAATCATTTATGGTGATTTAACCCCCAATTCCAACCCAAGTGATGTGTGACATCAGCGAAAGAGCCAGACAGAGCAGTATTAGCCTAGCAGTGTTTGTTAGCTCTTGCAGGATGGCAGCTCCGTTGAATCTTTTCACTGGATTTGTGTCATCGCTGGTTAATAGAGAGATGGAATGTGCTTCTATGGCTGTAGTCTCCTTGTCCACAAACGATGCATTGTGAGCTTGCAAGCTGGTCACTTCAATCATTGATTTCTTGTTCATTATCCCCATGTAGTAGTAGAAGTGTGTGTACTTACAAGGTGTGTGTTGTTTGCTGTGTGATGTTTCCTCCTTCTATTTAATAGCAAGTTCATTGCTTTTAATGTTAAAAATACATTTTCTGCATTGACCTTGCTGTGCTTCTGGCTCTGTCATGTTGGCATAAAACCACATCAAAAGTAGCATGCCAAGTTACATCAAACATTTCGGTAACATCGTTGTAACGTGCATAGAAGTATTCATTTAGATGTACGCCGCCTTCCGCCCATGTGCTGCTGAGATAGGCTTGGTAGAAACTGGATGGATGGATGGATGGATGGATGGATGGATTACCTTATACTGATAAAAGTAAATCTGACAATAATTCCATTCTTCAGGACATGCGATTTTGTGATCGGCTGTGTATATATTTGCTTTTTCACGACGCTGAGACGAAAGCATGTCAAAGATTACAGGATTGTAAGACGAAAAAAAAAAGTACACGAGCTCAGGAAGGATTAGAATATGCAAATATATCCCCACCTGCATAACACACATCTTTTGAACATATATGAATATTTATATCATATACAATACCGGATCAACATGGAGAGGCGGCGATGATGACATTTTATGACTAATTAGCCGTGCTGTACATTGACGTGCGGTCAGGGGAGGCAGTGCCTCACCTGTGATCATGCAAAGAAATAAAATATATAATGATAAAATAATTGTAATTGTTAGTTTTAAATTTTCATTTAGCTTTACCAATTTGGATTACTTTTTCTTCAAAATCGCTGAATTTTTGCAATCCCTCGGCCAGAGCGCGTTCTTGTCTGGTGTGTTGCCGTTTTGAACGCCAGAGAAAAAAGTCTGAAATGAGGCAAACAGTTCTTGTGTCTCACGATAGGGGCGCTCATGATCAGAGACATACGGTGGCGTAAGCGAGTCAAGTGCCGCAGCGAGTAATATGTTTTGTGTGTTGGTTGAGCTATCAAAAAGGCAGAGAAAAAAGTCTGAGGTGAGGCAAACAGTTCTCGTGCCTCACGATAGGGACGGGGCGCTCATGATCCCAGACATACGGTGGGCTCAGCGGGTAAGTGCCGCAGCAAATTTTTTTTTCCGTCTTGTGCACCCCGACTTTCAACATGGATGACTAGATTTGCACACTTAAATATATTTCTAACGTGGACTTTGAGTTTGAGTTTGAGTTTATTTGGAACATGCATGCATACAACATGATACATCACAATTTCCAGTTTCTCTTTATAACATGTTCGAAAAGGAGTAGGAAGAAGCAGAGCTTGTTAAATCCTACCCCTTTTCTTTTACATCACAGTTGCTAAAACTTTTGTTCACTTCCTGTTCTCAATGTATTCACAGTATACTCCATAAGTATCACAATAAAAATAAATAAGTAAATAACTGGTGAAGTAGGTTATACTCCATACGATGAGATAAATTAGATTATTTTGAGAATTTTGAGCAAAGCAGGAGATAATTACTAAAGGAAGACCAACGGCGGAGCTGAATGGTTTGTTTCAATCAGCAGGACGGAAAGTTACTCGCTCTTTCCAAACGGAGTGGTATACGTGAAAAGACTGGCTTTGTGGATGTTCTGCAAGAAACCACCTTTTCTGCTTTACTTGCCTTCTTTTTCAAACCTGTGGAACTGTGTGGACTCAAATGGGTTTTTGTGACCTAAAGAATTTGCAAAGCAGCCTCACCAAACATGAGCGGTTGGCAGATCATATTCAAAGATAGATTACGCTAAAAACGTTTGGGATGACGAGGATAAACTTGGCTTTGGATGAACAGCGGCAACTCAACATCAGTGTCCACAATGCTAAGGTAAAAGAGAACCGAGAGATTATAAAAGATGTCATCAATGCGACCTGCATACTCTCCTAACAGCAGCTCGCATTTCGTGGAAATGATGAGAGTAGGAGCTCTGCTACTCTGTAACTATGTTGAACTCTTATAATTAAGACTTTTAAAACTAAAGGAAGTGAAGGAGGACTTTTACCAGAAAGCGAGGGCTATTTTTATCCAGAAGGACCGGCGCATGGACTTCATTTATAAGGTAAGACGGCGATAACATTATTTTTGCTTCGTTTTTAATGAAATGCACATTTTGTGGGGAACAGTTTGTACGTGTAAAGAATGCAGAAATGAAACATAACCCGTAAACTGCTGCCAACCAAATGGCAAATAATCTGCGCTGCGTATTTGTAAACATGATTCTGATTACGTCAGTGCCTCACCAGCTATTAACCTCACCGCACGTCACTGGTGTTGTAAGTATTGACGAACATGACTTGTTATGACTGACTCGAAAAGTGGGCGTGTACGAGTGAAAACAGGACTTCTGCTCAACGATAATGTTAAACAAGGCTCTGGTTAGTGTTCTATGAGGTGGCTTTTAATATTCAATAGGGATGCAACAATATCAAAATCTCACGGTGCGATTGTCCATCCATCCATCCATCATCTTCCGCTTATCCGAGTTTGGGTCGCGGGGGCAACAGCCTAAGCAGGGAAGCCCAAACTTCCCTCTCCCCAGCCACTTCGTCTAGCTCTTCTCGGGGGATCTTGAGGCGTTCCCAGGCCAGCCGGGAGACATAGTCTTCCCAACGTGTCCTGGGTCTTCCCCGTGGCCTCCTACCGGTTGGACGTGCCCTAAACACCTCCCTAGGGAGGCGTTCGGGTGGCATCCTGACCAGATGCCCGAACCACCTCATCTGGCTCCTCTCGATGTGAAGGAGCAGCGGCTTTACTTTGAGTCCCTCCCGGATGGCAGAGCTTCTCACCCTATCTCTAAGGGAGAGCCCCGCCACACGGCGGAGGAAACTCATTTCGGCCGCTTGTAGCCGTGATCTTATCCTTTCGGTCATGACCCAAAGCTCATGACCATAGGTGAGGATGGGAACGTAGATCGACCGGTAAATTGAGAGCTTTGCCTTCCGGCTCAGCTCCTTCTTCACCACAACGGACCGGTACAACGTCCGCATTACTGAAGACGCCGCACCGATCCGCCTGTCGATCTCACGATCCACTCTTCCCTCACTCGTGAACAAGACTCCTAGGTACTTGAACTCCTCCACTTGGGGCAGGGTCTCCTCCCCAACCCGGAGATGGCACTCCACCCTTTTCCGGGCGAGAACCATGGACTCGGACTTGGAGGTGCTGATTCTCATTCCGGTCGCTTCACACTCGGCTGCGAACCGATCCACCGAGAGCTGAAGATCCCGGTCAGATGAAGCCATCAGGACCACATCATCTGCAAAAAGCAGAGACTTAATCCCGCGGCCACCAAACCGGAACCCCTCAGCGCCTTGACTGCCCCTAGAAATTCTGTCCATAAAAGTTATGAACAGAATCGGTGACAAAGGACAGCCTTGGCGGAGTCCAACCCTCACTGGAAATGTGTTTGACTTACTGCCGGCAATGCGGACCAAGCTTTGGCACTGATCGTACAGGGAACGGACCGCCACAATAAGACAGTCCGATACCCCATACTCTCTGAGCACTCCCCACAGGACTTCCCGAGGGACACGGTCGAATGCCTTCTCCAAGTCCGGTGCGATTGTGTCACTGTATTAAGGCCACAGTATGATATTAACGTGGTACACTGTATGTATAAACCAGTGGTCGGCGACCCAAAATGTTAAAAGAGCCATATTGGACCAAAAATATACCCCAAAAAAATCTGTCTGGAGTGGCAAAAAAATGTAAAGTCTTATATAAGTGTTATAATAAAGGCAAAACATGATGTAAGTGTCTAATACCTATATTAGCTTACTATCAAAATGACTTTAAAAGTCTTATATTGTGATGTTCTTTTTGGGTTTTGGACTCTTTGTGCACTTTTGTTTTGTCACCATGACGACCAATTAGTTCACCTGATTCATTTGGACTCACGCACCTGATTTGATTAGGACTCACGCACCCATGTTAATCATGTCACCATTATTTAAGCCTGTAGTTGCCAGGTAGTCGGCCTGGCAACATCACTCTTGATACACTCTTGATACCCCTGACATTATCCATGCTTGTTTTTTCAGGTCACAGTAAGTGTTTTCGTTTTCATGTCCTTAGTTCTGCCTTTGTGCTAGATTTTGTTTTCTTAGCCAAGTTTGTTCTCTGCCTTGTGCGCGCCTTTTGTTTGTTACTTTTTGAGTAAAATTAAATCACGTCGTTACCTTCACGTCGTGTCCAGTCAAGTCGTTTTGCATCCCGGGAGAACATTCATCGCAGCGAGCTGCGAAAGCTTCGCAGTATGCTGCTCCAAAGTTCAAGTCATGGGTGTCAAACTCTGGCCCGCGGGCCAAATTTGTAATTTCCTTTGGACCTTGAGGCAATAATAAATTTACGTTAGAGCTGGCCCGCCGGTATTATACAGTGGCAGTGCTGCTGTATCACCGCATTCAACTATAATTTACATACATGCCAACCCTCACGATTTTTCCAGGAGAATCTCGAATTTCAGTGACCCCCCTTCCCCTCCAAAAATCAATAAAAATCAGTTCCCAGTGGCTTATTTTATTTTTTTAATTTTCTCTCAAAATTTTACCCATCATGGAATATCCCGAAAAAAGGATTTAAAAGTGCCTGATTTTTGCTATGTGTAAATCCACCCGTCCATTTTCCTGTGACGTCACATAGTGATGCCAAAACAAACAAACATGGCGGATAGAACAGCAAGATATAGCAACATTAGCTCAGATTCGGACTCGGATTTCAGCGGCTTAAGCGATTCAACAGATTAGGCATGTGTTGAAACAGATGGTTGGAGTGTGGAGGCAGATAGCGAAAACGAAATTGAAGAAGAAACTGAAGTTATTGAGCGAATAGCTATTGAAGCTACTCGTCGATCGCCTTCTAACCAACGATTGCATCTTTTGACCACTGGAGCAACTTAAATCCGTCGATTGGTAAGTGTTTGTTTGGCATTAAATGTGGATGGAGGGAAAGGCTGGATGCAAATATAGCTACAAATGTACATACAGCTAGCCTAAATAGCATGTTAGCATCGATTAGCTGGCAGTCATGCCGTGACCAAATATGTCTGATTAGCACATAAGTCAATAACATCAACAAAACTCACCTTTGTGATTACGTTGACTTTATCGTTGGAAATGCATCTGCTCATTGTCATTACTATATTATTTATTTCACTGAATGCTTATTTGCTATCACTTTTACGATCATATTTGTACATATAATGTATGTGCAGGTGTTGTTCTATTGTTGTTGTTATTGTTGTATTTGCTGTTGTTGTTTTTGTCTCTCTGTCTAATCCCCCTCTTATCCCCACAATTTCCCCCTCTGTCTTTCTTTTTTTCTCTTTCTATCCCTTCCTGCTCTGGCCCGGCTGCACCAAATGATAATATGAATACATTTAATAAAGTCAAATTCAAATAAGGCAAAAAAAAAAAAAAAAAAGGAAATGCATCTGCTTTGAGTGTCGCAGGATATCCACACATCTCTGTTGTAGCAAAATGTGCAGAACAAACGAGGGACTTTTGCATCTTTTGACACTGGTGCAACTTGAATCTGTCGATTGGTATGTGTTTGTTTGGCATTAAATGTGGGTGGAGGGAAAGGCTGGATGCAAATATAGCTACAAATGAGACATAGCGATGCAATGTGTACATACAGCTAGCCTAAATAGCATGTTAGCATCAATTAGTAGAAGTGCTAATCGATGCACACTCCACGTAAGTCAACTTGAATCCATCCCTGATTGTGTTGTTACCCCCTCCGACAACACACCGACGAGGCATAATGTCTCCAAGGTACGGAAAACAGTCGAAAAAAGGGAAAATAACAGAGCTGATTTGACTTGGTGTGTGTAATGTGTTTGACAATATGGTGGATTGCTTCCCGTTGTAACATCACGGGTGAAAGGTCATTGCTCTGACAGCGAACAATTGAAAGGTGTTTAAATCGCCAAATTCACCCTTTTAGAGTTCGGAAATCGGTTAAAAAACATATGGTCTTTTTTCTGCAACATCAAGGTATATATTGACGCTTACATAGGTCTGGTGATAATGTTCCCCTTTAAAGTTTTCTGCTGGTGGTGTGCCTATGTATTTTCTTTATTTAAAAAATGTGCCTTGACTCAAAAAAGGTTGAAAAACACTGATTTAGTGGATCTGGCTTGTATCCCAGTGCACTCTATAGTCCGGAAAATCCGGTAAAACCGTATCGATGGCATTTTTCATCAAGCTCGTACTTACTAATGACGCACTACATTCCACCTCTGTAAAACGGGAGTGAGGAACTTTTCCCTCGTTTTATTTCGTTTTGGCTAATGTTCCATTCCATACGCTTTCTTCTTCCGGAGGAAATGACAAAAACGTCTTTTACTGAAACGGTTCAAATGAACGTCGGCTTCACGCTGTCAGTCTCACCACATTTTATCTCTGAGCGTCTTTCCTCCGTCCTAATCACATTTCATCATCCTCTTGCTTCTTGCCTCCGCAGCGCTCCTTTCAACTGGTGAGTTACTCGGGTCATAAAAGGGAGCCCGACTGCTTGGGATAATCATGGGAATACAGGCCGCTGGAGACAGAAAGGGCAGCTTTTCTATTTTGATAAAAGGCTACGCTAACGTCTCCGATCAGATAGCATGCAACTTGACCTATAAATGTTCTAAAATAGAAATACCACGTCCTTGTGACATAAGCACCCCCGAGGCATGACTAAGATGAATTCAACTCCAGTTAGAACCTCTAAAGTTGAACAATCCTAGGAATCCAATCCAATCCAATCCACTTTATTATTATAAATTATAGCAGATTTAAACAACATGAATGTTTCCAAAGTGCTGCACAACAATATTAAAGGCCTACTGAAACCCACTACTACCGACCACGCAGTCTGATAGTTTATATATCAATGATGAAATATTAACATTGCAACACATGCCAATACGGCCTTTTTAGTTGACTAAATTGCAATTTTAAATTTTCCCGCGAAGTGTCGTGTTGAAAATGTCGCGGAATGATGATGCGTGCGCATGACGTCACGGACTGTCAGGGCATATTAGCGGCTAAAAGTTGTCTCTTTTCATTGCGCAATTAAACAGTATTCTGGACATCTGTGTTGCTGAATCTTTTGCAATTTGTTCAATTAATAATGGAGAAGTCAAAGTAGAAAGATGGAGTTGGGAAGCTTTAGCCTTTAGCAACACAAAGACACGGTGATTCCTTGTTTAAAATTCCCGGAGGTGAAGCTTTACTATGGATCAGAGCGGTCAAGCGAACATGGTTTCTGACCACTTGTCAACCGGCAGGTTTCGGTGAGAAAATTGTGGTAAAAAGTCGCCTCTTACCGGAGATCAGCTGAGCTTGCGTCGTCCATGCAGCTACCGTCGACTTCCCTCAGAGACTGGCGTCAAGACACCCGTGGACACACTCCTCCGACTATCAGGTACTATTTAATCTCACTAAAACACTAGCAACACAATAGAAATATAAGGGATTTCCCAGAATTATCCTAGTAAATGTGTCTAAAAACATCTGTATCCGTCCCAATGCAATCGCCTTTTTTTTTTCAACTTTATTTTTATTTATTTATTTTTTTTGGAGTCCTTCGCTATCAATATCATCCTCCACAAATCTTTCATCCTCGCTCAAATTAATGGGGAAATTGGCGTTTTCTCGGTCCGAATAGCTCTTGCTGCTGGAGGCTCCCGTTATAAACAATGTGAGGACGTGAGGAGCCCTCACCCTTGTGACGTCATCGTCTGCGACTTCCGGTAAAGGCAAGGCTTTTTTATTATCGACCAAAAGTTGCGAACTTTATCGTCGATGTTCTCTGCTAACTCCTTTCAGCAAAAATATGGCAATATCGCGAAATGATCAAGTATGACACATAGAATGGACCTGCTATCCCCGTTTAAATAAGAAAATCTCATTTCAGTAGGCCTTTAAAAACAATTTTCAAATATCCTTAGCTCCACCAATGACTGAATAAAAAAATAAAATCAATATAAAAATAATAAAAATAATGAAAATAAAATAAATAAAATAATTATGATTAAAAACAATTTTAAAGGGTAAAACCAATTAAAACAATTAATACAAATCAAAAAAAAAAAAAAAAAGGAATAATATGCCTCTTAAGCCCCACAAAATCCTCACAACACCTCAGTTCATAAAGCATCCAAGGGTTAACGCAACGCATTTTCCGACATACCCTGACATTTAAAACAGTAAGTTGTTTTGATGTGTTTCTTACGGTGTTTAACAAAGCATTCACACATATGGTTTTCTACACCAAAATGCATCTATTTCTTCTTCTTCTTCTTCTGCAGATTTGGGCGCGCTCTACCTTCCACATTTTTCACCCAATTCAAACCGTTCCAACTTCAAACTGTTCAGCCTATTCGAGAATCGCGGGCTTTCCCTTGTCAAATTCCAAAAATTCCAAAAATTCCCAGATTTCCCAGAATTTCAGCTTTTCCGGGACATTTTTCCCTTTCAAAATGAATTGGCCCTTTATCAAATTTCCACAATTTCCAAATTTTCAACCTATTCAAACCATTCCCCCTTCAACCTTTTCCACCAACCTAGAAATTCAAACTCTTCTTTTTCCAAGTTAAAAGAAAATCCAGGATTTTCCAGAAATCCTAGTTTTCCAAAGCATTATTTCCACTCTTTTTTTCTGGCAACTACTCCTTCCATATTTTGCAACCCACTTCAACCGTAACACCATCAAAACATTCCTCTTAATCAGGAAAAAAAAATAAGTTGTTTTTTGAACTGGAAAAATCCCCAGTTTTCCCGAAATTCCAGAAATTCCGTAATACCATTTCTCAGTTCAACATCTTACTACTTCAACATTTCTCGACCGATTAAAAAAAATTCAACACCAACCATTTCAACTCATTCAGATCATTCAAGTTTTTTTTTTTTTTTTTTTTTTTCCATTTTCCAAAAAATTCCTGCTTTACCCGAAATTCCCAATTTTTGGGGAAATTCCCAATTTTGGGGGAAATTCCCATTGAAATTAATGAGATATTCTTCAATGTTCCACAATTCCCACATCTTTCATCTGATTCAAACTGTTCCAACTTCAAAATGTTCAGGTTGTTTGGGAATAATGTGCTGTACTTCAACAATTATAAAATAATTCCAGGATTTCAGTTCAACTTCAGTATTGGAGCATTCACACGCAATTCCTTCAGGAATCGCCTCATCTAGTTATTGAGTGAGATTGAAACATTTTAGAAGTTTTACAAAAATACCAAAAAATATTTGGTTTGTATTCAATCTTGAGAGGTAAAATAATGTATTAGTTAGTATTTCTTATGACACTCAATAAATAAAACAATCAATCAAATAATCAAGAAGAAAATTGTCGCTGTTGTGTTGTCACCCAGTACACAGAGAGTGCAGGCGAAGTGCAGGTAAAAGGTCTTTTATTAGGGATAAATGAGGACTGTGGACAAAGCATGAACGGTAAATTTGGAGCGGCAGCCCTTCCTGATTGCCAAAATCGGGGGAAAGTGTGAAGAGTCACATTGTAAGGTAATTGAGAAAAGTGGCAACACATTGGTTTACATATTTTATGTGTTTTATAGTATTATTACAGTCCACATGTGTGTATTTGCTGCACAAATTTAATTTGAAAAGAATGCTGACAAAATATAAGATGAAAAGACTAGATTTTTCTGAAAAAATGACTTAAAACTAATGAAATGATCCGTGCATGTAGTCTGTTAATTTTACTTGATAGGACTTTCAAAATTAAGATGTCTTTATTTAAACATTGGCAGGAGTTTTAAGCTCTGAAAACAAGCATTGTTCAACTTGCAATTTTTAAATAAAGCATCCTCGCGATGTTGCAGAATCTATTAATAAGATTTTTTATGTGGCTGCGGGTACCAAAATATCTTAATTTACTAGTTATTTTCTAACTCTGCTAATGGACTCTGCCACAGGTATCGGAAACCTCGGTCTTCCTTGGACGCATCCTCGCTCATCCATGTGGACTGGACACTGGCCGAGAGTTAGTGGGCGGCCGAGGTTGGAGTCGACTCTCTTGCTTGCTTTGTTGGGTCTGCTCCTGTCTCTGGCCATGCTCCCCCCAGTCCAGCAGATAATGGCATGGAACACTGCAGAAGCCACCACAGTGTATATGTTTTTTGTGTTATTTTAGTTTGTTTTACTTTTGTAGCTGTATGTAGAAATGGCTGGTTGCATCAGCTCTGCTCTTTTCTTTGTCTTTAATGTCCTTTGTGTTCTTTGATGTTTCCCTTTTACACACATGTTTATGTGGGCTATGGCTATGATTTTTTCCCCCTTGGCCTCAGTCTGGACCCCCTCTCCAAGGGCCCAGGCCTAGACTGAATTTTATTTTTTCTCATCGCATTAACTTGTCCAGAGTGACCCTGCCTTCCGCCCGATTATAGCTGAGATAGGCGCCAGCGCCCCTCGCCACCCCGAAAGGGAATAAGCGGTAGAAAATGGATGGATGGATGGATGGATTAACCCAGCGTTTACCTGTTTCTCACCTTTTTTGTAAGTCGGCAGACCCTTCAGCGATCCTGTTCTGTCTCCCTGTAATGTTTCTCTGATCTTGAATGGGATTGTGCTCTGGGATCAATAAAGTATTTCTGATTCTGATTCTGATTAATTTCAACATTTTTAAACTAGAATAAACAAAAATATAATGCTGAAATTAAGAGTATGATGTTAAGTTACTGACTAAAAGTAAGTAAATAGCTTTTAAAACAGGGGAAATTTGTAAAAATTACATTTTAAATCTCGGCATGTGGCAAATAATTTGCATTGTATAATTTTGCTGCACTTATGTATATTATTGTTGCAATTGTGTATTGTGAGGGGCGTGGCCTGCGGACCAGCAGCAAAGTGGGATGTGCCAGGACTGGCTTCGAGATTAGCGACAGGTGCGTAGATGACACAGCTGAGAGTGTTTGTCTGATCACCTGTCGCTCTGTTAAAGGCAGCAGTGGGGAAGGAGAAGGGCAGTTGTTGACGGTCCTTGAGGGTGGAGAGTTGGCAGGCGGAGCACGAGCGAGAGTGAGAAAAGAGATTGACAGACACGACAGACATCTGCTGAAAAGCATAAAGGAACATTTATTGAAAAAAAAAAAACATTATTCGCAAATATGACCGAGGCTGTCATGTCCGTCTTTGGTGATCCAAGGAACCCTAAAGAGCAAGACTTTCACATGTATATTATTGCCGCACATATGGATACAGTGGGGCAAATAAGTATTTAGTCAGCCACCGATTGTGCAAGTTCTCCCACTTAAAATGATGACAGAGGTCTGTAATTTTCATCATAGGTACACTTCAACTGTGAGAGACAGAATGTGAAACTCAGTATTCTTCTTCCTCCAAACACGACAAGTTGAGTTCATACCAAAATGGATACATGGATGATACAGCAGAGGATTGGGAGAATGTCATGTGGTCAGATGAAACCAAAATAGAACTTTTTGGTATAAACTCAACTCGTCGTGTTTGGAGGAAGAAGAATAATGAGTCGCATCCCAAGAACACCATAACTACTGTGAAGCATGGGGGTGGAAACATCATGCTTTGGGGCTGTTTTTCTGCTAAGGGGACAGGACCATTGATCCGTGTTAAGGATGAATGGGGCCATGTATCGTGAGATTTTGAGCCAAAACCTCCTTCCATCAGTGAGAGCTTTGAATGGTTGACCAAATACCTATTTTCCACCATAATTTACAAATATATTCTATAAAATTCCTATAAGGTGAATTCCTGGATTTTTTTTCAGATTCTGTCTCTCACAGTTGAAGTGTACCTATGATGAAAATTACAGACCTCTGTCATCATTTTAAGTGGGAGAACTTGCACAATCGGTGGCAGACTAAATACTTTTTTGCCCCACTCTATATTGGTTGTGTTGTTTGTTTTGTTTTATCTTTTGAATGTCATTAAACCTGCTGTCACACCTTTGGTTCGACAATGTTTTGCTCACGCTTGATTGCCAGGCGTCTTCAAAAAGTACATCATTTTACTTTATTGCTGTTTTATTATACAACGGTTAACTTTATTGAGGATGTCAACATGTTCATGAGACAGTTTGACTCTCGAGCTTTTGTTTTGGGTAAATTCTCGGTTCATGGGCCACAAAAGAGACCTTAGTCTGTGGCACTTTACTGTACCCACTGCGCTGGGGAGTGAAAACCTTCCGTCCAGCAGCTGCACAGTAGGTCAGGAGGGGGAAAAATACATTTTAATCCGTGGAAAAGCTTTCTGTGGGAACAGGTTCTGCAGTATTTATTACAGGAGACACCCGAAGAAGCAGAGGGGGTGCATTCGGCAGCCCACTTGCCTCAAAACACTGATGCTTGCAGACATATAGTGACTGAATATGAACTATAGCCAAAACAGCTTTCAATGCAGCCAGTACTTGCTTTAACAGAAAGAGGAAGAAGGAAACATTGACAATTAATACATACATTGTACTAAAGTAGTATTAATGTCATAATAATTATGTAAAAAACAGGGAATTAAATTACAGCTGGGGTTGGGTACTGAATTTGCTACTTTTATAGGTTTTGATCGATTGTTTGATTTAAACTTTTATTAGTAGATTGCACAGTTCAGTACATATTCCGTACAATTGACCACTAAATGGTAACACCCGAATACGTTTTTCAACTTGTTTAAGTCGGGGTCCACGTTAATCGATTCATGGTACAAATACAAACCCCGTTTCCATATGAGTTGGGAAATTGTGTTAGATGTAAATATTAACGGAATACAATGATTTGCAAATAATTTTCAACCCATATTCAGTTGAATATGCTAGAAACACAAGATTTTTGATGTTCAAACTCATAAACATTTTTTTTGTGCAAATAATCATTACTTCAAAATTTGATGCCAGCAACACATGCCAAAAAAGTTGGGTAGTGGCAATAAATACTGATAAAATACTTATTTGGAACATCCCACAGGTGTGCAGGCTATTTGGGAACAGGTGGGTGCCATGATTTGGTATAAAAGCAGCTTCCATGAGATGCTAAGTAATTCACAAACAAGAATGGGGCGAGGGTCACCACTTTGTAAGCAAATCTTCAAACAGAGTTAGAACATTTGTCAACGAGCTTTTGCAAGGAATTTAGGGATTTTACCATCTATGGTCCGTAAAATCATCAAAAGGTTCAGAGAATCTGGAGAAATAACTGCACGTAAGCGATGATATTACAGACTTTTGATCCCTCAGGCGGTACTGCATCAAAAACCGACATCAGTGTGTAAAGGATATCACCACATGGGCTCAGGAACACTTCATAAAACCACTGTCAGTAACTACAGTTGGTCGCTACATCTGTAAGTGCAAGTTAAAACTCTACTATGCAAAGCCAAACCGATTATCAACAGCACCCAGAAACGCCGCCGCCTTCGCTGGGCCCGAGCTCATCTAAGATAGACTGATGCAAAGTGGAAAAGTGTCCTGTGGTCTGACGAGTCCACATTTCTAATTATATTTGGAAATTGCGGATGTGGTGTCCTCTGGAACGAAGAGGAAAATAACCATCTGGATTGTTATAGGCACAAAGTTCAAAAGCCAGCATCTGGGATGTTATGGGGGTGCATTAGTGCCCAAGGCATGGGTAACTTACACATCTGTCAAGGCACCATTAATGCTGAAAGGTCCATACAGGTTTTGGAGCAACATATGTTGTCATCCAAGCAACGTTATAATGGACGCCCCTGCTTATTACAGCAAAACAATGCCAAGCCACGTGTTACAACAGCGTGGTTTCGTAGTAAAAGAGTGCGGGTACTTTCCTGGCCCGCCTGCAGTCCAGACCTGTCTCCCATGGAAAATGTGTGGTGCATTATGAAGCATAAAATTTAACAGCGGAGACCCCGGACTGTTGAACGACAGAAGCTCTACATAAAACATAGAAAATAATTCCACTTTCAAAGCTTCAACAATTTATTTCCTCATTTCCCAAACTTTATTGAGTGTTGTTAAAAGAAAAAGTGATGTAACACAGTGGTGAACATGCCCTTTCCCAACTACTTTGGCACGTGTTGCAGCCATGAAATTCTAAGTTAATTATTATTTGCAAAAAAAAAAAGAAAAGTTTACGAATTTGAACATCAAATATATTGTCTTTGTAGTGCATTCAATTGAATATGGGTTGAAAAGGATTTGCAAATCATTGTATTCCGTTTATATTTACATCTAACAAAATTTCCCAACTCATATGGAAACGGGGTTTGTGTAAATACAGTCATCACACAAGTTAATCATCAGAGTATACACATTGAATTATTTACATTATTTACAATGTAACTGACCAATTTCTCACGGTATTACCGATTAGTGATTCAGCCAAAATCAAACAGTACCATATTTCCATAGCATTGTTTCATTCTCTCTATACGCAGATCATGCGCTGTACATAGGGCGCCGCAATCTGCAAGGTCCCGGTTTTGCCTGAAGAAACACATTCATTCATTCATTTTCTACCGCTTATTCCCTTTTGGGGTCACGGGGGGCGCTGGCGCCTATCTCAGCTACAATCGGGCGGAAGGCGGGGTACACCCTGGACAAGTCGCCCCCTCATCTCAGGGCCAACACAGATAGACAGACAACATTCACACTCACATTCACACACTGGGGCCAATTTAGTGTTGCCAATCAACCTATCCCCAGGTGCATGTTTTTGGAGGTGCGAGGAAGCCGGAGTACCCGGAGGGAACCCACGCATTCACGGGGAGAACATGCAAACTCCACACAGAAAGTTCCCGAGCCTGGATTTGAACCCAGGACTGCAGGAACTTCGTATTGTGAGGCAGACGCACTAACCCCTCTGCCACCGTGAAGCCCCTGAAGAAACACATGTAAAATGTAAATTAAATCATTAACACGAACGTGTTCGTAGCCTCTTCCTGCTCCATTACCAATAATAACATAATGGTACATTTAGAATAGAATAGAAATTACTTTATTGATCCCTGGGGGATATTAGGCACCACAGTTTGCTCACAATAAACAATAATAATAATACATAATATATCACTTACTGTATATATTATATAAATATATAATATACAATATATGAATAATATAAATATATTCTACATATATTCTACATTTAAGTGCAGTCAAGGAACATATGCATTATACAGTCTGATGGCTGTCGGTATGAAGGACCTCCTGTGTCGTTCCGTGTTACATTTTGGAAGTCTGAGCCTTCCACTGAACGTGCTCATTCTCTCTGCAAGGTCCGAGTGTAGTGGGTGGGAGGTGTTGTCCATTTACCATGGCATGCATCGTATCTGTTGTTTTATTTTAAAGGCAGCCATACTAGGTTTGAACTCCGGTCGGAATTGTTTCAGGAAAGTTTACAAATGTATGTTTTAATTGTGGACTGCTTAAAATCTGATCTTTTTGCATCAGATTCAAGGCACATCAGGAGGTAGTCGAAATCCGATTGGAATCTGATCTTTTCAAATCTCACCTAAGCATTCAGTGATCTCTGACATCAATGATTACCTCTCAAAATACCACAATTGATGTCACCACATGACCATTGCTGGAGAAAAACTATACAGGAAAACATTTACGCCCCAATGGTGCATTGATCCACATCAACGTTGTACGAAACAGTTTTTTTTTCTGGTGCATTTAAAACTCAATTAAAACAAATCAGCAATTAAATCCTATTTTATGTGGTATTGTCAAAATCAAAATTTCAAAAAACATATTAAAAGTGAAAAAGTAAAATATTTGAACTCAGAATTCGTAGGACCTTGTTGACGCCGTACAAGCCAGTGGTACCCCTCGTCGCCGGCTTACTCGAGTGGAAATGGTGAGCATTTCATCGCCAGAACAGCTGAGCTAGCTTCCGGGGTTGACTGACATCGTCTCACAAGAAGTAGTTTCTCTTTAAATATCCTTCTTGAAAATGGCCTTGCAAATATATATCTGCCACCTAATCAACGGTTTGTTTTCCTTCTCTGCTATCCGGGTATGGCTACGCCACAACTCTTCCTGCTTCCTGCTAAATTGAAACTTGTGAATGGATACTCACTTTGGAATGACAAGTGAGTATCCAATCACAGTCCCGTTAACATCAGGCTGCTTAGATAGGCTACTGTCAACAACTTGTGATCTGATTGGCTATCGCAACTGTCTCCCAACTCTGTCTTCTCAAATTTATCCGCTAACGGTACCGATGAGTATCCAATCACAGAACGCGTAAATGTCACGTTCAACGTGAGGCCATCTAGAAGGCCTTACTGAAAACAACTTATCTGATTGACTCTATGTGCCCGTTCACTTACAATGCAAGGACATATATATATATATATATATATATATATATATACATATATATATATATATATATATATATATATATATATATATATATATATATATATATATATATATATATATATTGTCAAAAATGGACTTGGACTTGGATTGTTTCTTCGATGCAAAGGATGATTGGCACGAGGCATTCGTGAACGTGAGTACATTTTTTTAATATTCTAATAAAACTACAAAAAGGCAAACAAAGGGCGCTCACAAGGGGGTACGAATTCTAGGCTACAAAAAACAAAACACTAGCATAAAGGCTACAAACAACAAACATGAAACAAAAACCCTTGCACTGTGGCATGAAAAAACAAAACTTGCACTGAGGCATTAAAACAAAACTTACGTGGCGTAGACAAAAACCAACAGCATAGCAAGGCATGAAGCAGATGAATACGGGATGTGTAGGTAGGTTAAGTTGCCAGGACAAAGACAGAAACAGAATGGCTTAAATAATGACTATGATACTGATTCTTCCGAGGATGTTGTAGTCGTAATGATTTGTGCAGTCCTTTGAGACATTTGTGATTTGGGGCTATATAAATAAACATTGATTGATTGATTGATTGATTGATTAGCAGGTGTGAGAACTGAGGACCTGGGCGTGACTTGGAGACAAGGTGGAAACTAATGAGTTACTATGGAAACCAAGAAAACAAGGAAGTGCAAACGCAAGAACTGAATGTCCAAAAAACAAAACATAACATGGCCAAAATAACATGATACCCTTTGCGTGACATATATATATATATATATATATATATATATATATATATATATATATATATATATATATATCAGTGACGTGCGGTGAGGTTGGCCTGCAATGAGGCAGCGACTTGTCCAGGGTTTACTCCGCCTTCCGCCCGATTGTAGCTGAGATAGTCGCCAGCGTCCCCCGCGAACGCAAAGGGAATAAGCGGTAAAAAATGTATAGATGGATGCGGTGAGGTTCATGGCTGGTGAGGCACTGACATCATCACAGTCAGATTTACAAACATACGAACCCTGAAGAGTATCTTATTCTCCATTTGATTGGCAGCAGTTAACGGGTTATGTTTAAAAGCTCATACCAGCATTCTTTACACATACAAACTGTAGCACATAAAAAAGCATGCTTCGTAAAAAAAAACTTTATTATGGTCCTACCTTTACTTATAAATGAAGTCAATGCGCCGCTCCTTCTGAACAAAAACATCGATAACTTGTTTATAGAAGTCTTCCTTATCTTTCTTCAGTTTTGAAAGTTTCTCTGTCTTGAAGCAAACCTTTTAGCTCCGGCGTTGGTCTTCCTTTAAAAAATAAATACACGCTGCTCACTCTTGCTGCTGGTTGTCACTTCTTCTGCAGTCGAGTTGTTGCAAGAAGGTCCCTGGGATCACTAGCGCCCTCTATCACCATGAGGCGGGAGAACAGGTGCCTCACACAGTGCATCTTCGCAGCTGTTTTATGATTGCCCAGCTCAAGAAATACAATACACACATATATATATATATATATATATATATATATATATATATATATATATATATATATATATATATATATATATATATATATATATATATTTATATACTCATATATACTGTATATATGAGTTGTTTCACTAATGTTCAGGTATCTTTGTCAAACATTGTTGTTTGTACATATAACTTTACAAATGCCGTTCCACATGATTAACATTGCTGTTAGCAATTTAGCATCAATGTGGAGTTGCCTTGGCAGCCATTCTTGTACTCGCTTGTGCGTCAATCAATCTGTGTGCACATGTCACAGGCACATGTCCACAACTATGCTTATGTTGTTGTTGAGTGATTTGTTTTTTCCTGCTGTGCTTTTGATTGAATGTTAAAAGGAACGTCTACTCTCTGACCTTTTTCTCACCAGCATGAAGCAGTGTCCCGCTGAACGCAACCAAAGCCTCATTTTTATGACATTTTTTATCGGTTCATATAAAATGTAAAGATGTTCAAACTGTAACATTCTACCCAGTAAAAGTGAGCTTTTGGGCTATTTTAGGAGTATACCCATCCAGCCATTTCCTACTGCTATGTATTTAATTATTATTTTACACTTATTTTCTTTCATCACTGCATAAGCCTACTTCTAGGGGTGCTCAAAAGAGTGAATTTACATCCAAATCGTGTTTTTTTTTTTAAATCTAAATTTATTTATAATTTTTAAGGATTGATAAAAAAAAAAAAATGATATTGATGATAATTGTTTCTATGTTTTTAATACTAAACTAAATATGTTCTCAAAAATAAAAAAATATACTCATAATGATAATATATATATATATATATATATATATACACATATATATATATATAAAAATTCCTAAAAAAATGTGCCATATATTTTTTTAGGAATTAATTTTTGTATTAAAGGAAATACTACTAAAATAATGACTAAAAAAACTGTTGGGGTTGCGTCCTTGCACTCCGGCACAGGCGCCAAGCGTGCAGGTTTTAACAAGGTTTTAATGATCATATGTTTTGACAAAGTTTTTCCTCCAACAGGACGTGACTTTCCAGCCCTCAGTATCCTCCTCCTCTCCTGTTCCTAGCCGCTTACCGTTAAAGAAAACAGATGATTAGATAACTCGTACTACCTGGGAGATCTAATCACCTGTTCAGCTGTGTCTCGCCGTCGGCACTTGCCACGCCCCCGTCTGATGGTGCTCCGCCCTCAGCACCATAGACAGAGGCGGTGACCTTTGCTCCTGCAGGCAGCACTGGCCACACCTCCCCCCACAAAAACCTTTATTGCTATTAGTATTGAAACTTTCCTTTTTTTAATGTATTATATATAATATATTTTGTATTTCAATCAATCAATCAATGTTTATTTATATAGCCTTAATCACTAGTGTCTCAAAGGGCTGCACAAACCACAACACAAACCACATCGACATCCTCGGTAGAGCCCACATAAGGGCAAGGAAAACTTGTATGATTACTCAAAGTATTGTAAAGCTGGAATTGGATTTGAGTTGGAGTTACTCTATTTTCTTATATTAGATTTATTAACATTATGTGATTTTTTTGTAAATAAAATTGTAATAATACACTTTGAAATAGATGTTTTTGTAGGCCAACACTGCACGTATAAGTTGTACGTCAGCAACCAAGAGGAGCTTTTGTAACCTGTAACCGTGTTTTGAATAGGTTTTATTGTAATTTATATACCAAATAATAAATTATGAGAATTGTGTTGAATCGAGAATTGATTCTGCATCCAATCATTACACCCAGGTTTGGAATCAAGAGATGTCCAATGATTTCCTCCTCCACTGTCTACAGTAGCTGATGTCATAAATTCTCTATCAATTTTGCAATTAGAAAATGTTGATATTTAGAAAAGGTGAAGAAATGATCAGCAACTGCGAGTACTTGGAGAAAAAGTGGGTATTTCTTTTGGATTACTGTTGAATTGTATGAATGCAAACATATCATCCTCCTTATTGTAACTACTAAAACAAGTTTGAAACAAAACAATTACCAGAAGTTAAATAATGAATCAATGGGCGCTTTATATTAAAAATAGTGCAAAACATATTCCTTTGCCCCTTCCTGTTCCATCACTGATAAGAATAAAATGGAAAATTTCCCCACCAAGTCCCTCTTGTTTTGAATTCGAGTCACCGTTGGGTTAGGTTTGGGAATAAGGTTGAAACAGATATGCTTTAATAATGTTTGAACTTGTTATGTTGCATTATTATTGAACAATTCTTTCCTGATACAAAACATGCATCAAATTGAATTCCAGTTTGATCAAAAAACATTAAAAATAGATTCACATGAATTAAAAAAAGTGTGTAGAAAATCAATACAATTATAGCAAATAATAGTAGTAGTAGTTGTAGTTTATTTTAGTACATAAATTGAAATAAGTAATTCACTATGAAATAAGTAAATCACTATGAACTACAGAGAGCTGGCACCAAAGTAACAAAGGTAACCATCAGTAACACACTACGCCGACAGGGAATCAAATCCTGCAGTGCCAGACGTGTCCCCTGCTTAAGCCAGTGCATGTCCAGGCCCGTCTGAAGTTTGCCAGAGAGAGCACATGGATGATACAGCAGAGGATTGGGAGAATGTCATGTGGTCAGATGAAACCAAAGTATATTTTTTTGGTATAAACTCCACACAGTACATATGTACAATATACACATAATTAAGCACATACATAGAAGTCCTAATTAACGGTTACACCAACCAATTACCAGTAAAAACCTACCCAAATAATTTTAATAAGTGTAATAATGTAAACACTTTTTGATTTTTAGAAACCCCCATTGTTGTATATTTTGTAAATATAAGTTATTTATTTATTTATTTGAAAACATTTTACAATAAATATATCTAATATGTATTTAAAGTCGGTTACTGTTAGATTCCAGATATCTGTTGGCAAGACATTAGATCAAATCAGATATTCTATTGTTTCTTGGCCACGTAGTCATCATCCACCCACTCATCATCGGCATACCTGCAATGTTAGATATTACAAGTCACAGCTAGTTAGTCCACCATTAAACCATTTTTTTCCCAGAGATTTTTTAAGATTTGTGTTGGAAGTCATTAGATCTACCAACTAATGCCAGTGCTGCCTAATTTGTAAGCAGAGTCTGACTGTTTCCGTGCCTAACCAAGAGGAAAACTCAAGTACATTACAATGCTGCCGGAAGGCCGTAAACTAATGTGACACACAGAGCTGCTTTGACTTGTGCCTATTTGCCACACTGATTCCTTCAATCCCGCCATGTTTAGTTATTTATCTTGTGTGACCGTGCTGACAGGTGGGCATCTTGTGTTTTTCACGGCTGGGTGAATCAAATTCCACTTGCTATGTTTGCTGTGGAAAATCCTAAACCTTTGCTTTTTCTGCTCTCAAGTGTTGGAAATACGTTTCGATAATGACGTGAGCTTGATAAACAAAAAAATAAATAAAAACCTACAATGAAGGTAAAAAAAAATAACCATTTTTGATATACAGATACCATATTTTCCAGGCTATAAGCTGCTACTTTTTTCCAACGCTGTGAAACCTGCAGCTTATGAAATGGTGCGGCTAATTAATGGAATTTTTGTCGCTGATGGCCATATTGTTTTGCATTCACCATAGGCGTTATCAGGAGAGTTGAAGCCCTGTATAAACACAACTATATATATATATATATATATATATATATATATATATATATATATATATATATATATTGATTTGGTATGTACCTCGGTTTAGAGGTCACGTTTCGGTTAATTTTCGGTACAGTAAGAAAATAACAAAATATGCATTTTTTTGGGTTATTTTTTTAACCAAATTTGTAAACAATGGCTTTATCCCTTTGACATTGGGAACACCATGATCATTTTCCCCACGTTAATCCACATTAAACCACCTCAAGTTGTTGCTTTGATTAAATAAAATGACAAAACCTTTCTTCTACATGTAAAAAGTGCAACATTAAACAGTTTCAAGTCAATTTATCATGCTTAATTTATTACAGCATTTGGGAAGCTTGTAGTTGACTTTTATTATGTAAATGTTATATTTTTACCAACATGTGATAGCAGGGACCCTGCCATTCAAAACAAGGCTGCTACATTACTAATGATTAATGTAGCAATATCCGAAAAAAAAAAATATATATATATATATATATATATATATATATATGTCAAGGTTTCTGTGGTTTTTTCATTATACAGTGCTCAAAACCAAAGTAGAGCAATATATACGTTAGGTCAGGAAAAAACACAGAGGTTATTCCATCCCCACAAGTAAGTTTCAGAGGCTATATATATATATATATATATATATATATATATATATATATATATATATATATATATATATATATATATATATGTGTATACACACACACACATATATATATACATATATATACATATTTATATATATATATATATATATATCCACACATATATATATACATATTCATATATATATATATATATATATATATATATATATATATATATATATATATATATACATATACATATATATATATATATACATATATATATATATATATATATATATATATAGACAATGTTTTTTTCATATGAAAACTAACAATTTCTCTGGACAGACACTCAATTTAATTTCCTCTTGAGAATGAAAGTATCCATTCATCCATTTCCTACCTTTTGTGTTGCAGGGGATGCTGGAGCCAATCTCAGCTGCAATCGGGTGGAAGGCGATGTACACCCTGGACAAGTCGTCACCTCATCGCAGGGCCAACACAGATAGACAGAAAACATTCACACTCACATTCATACACTAGGGCCAATTAAGTGTTGCCAATCAACCTATCCCCAGGTGCATGTCTTTGGAGGTGGGAGGAAGCCGGAGTACCCGGAAGGAACCCACGCATTCACGGGGAGAACATGCAAACTCCACACAAAAAGATTCCAAGCTCGGGCTTGAACTCAGGACTACTCAGGACCTTTGTATTGCGAGGCACATGCACTAACCCTTGTTGCACCATGCTGCCTGAAAATGAAAGTAATAAAATAAAAATAAAAATGTAAATATTTGAAATAATTGAAAATGCAAGGAAACATCTATTATTCAGATAAAAGATACATTATTAATATCAATGAAAATAAAGCGAGATATTAATTGGAAAGCGGACTTCAAGTGTAAAATATTCACATTATATCCTCCATGGAGTTTGTATGGTGGAAGCATCTCCCCACACACACAAAAAAAAGCTTCCACAGCCTTGTGAATATGAATGTGTTTCTACATGCGTGGACAGAGTGCAGTCCAAATGTCTGCTGCTGCAGGGCTGGTGTGGTAGTGGAGAGAACCCTGTCAGATTGCATACATGCTTGTTAATCACAGGGGGAGCCTGTTGCACGGACGGCCCTGCATAATTCACTACCCACAAGTAGTGTATATCCTAGCTTCTATTAAAAAGAGAAAAAAAATGGTATGAAAGATATATGCAATCACTAGGCAGGTTTTACGGAATATAATGAACAATGATATATTGATTTATAATTTATCATATACCAGTACTTCTACAATAGGAGGGTGTGAGAGGCTGGCAGTAGTATAAAAACGCTAATCGTATTGAACCCTTTGCACTTTTTTCTTCAATATTTAATCAATGTTTAATGTTACAGATTCACAGTGTTGGGCAGAAGTTCATTACAAGTAACAAAGCTACGTAGCTTCGCTACAATTCCCAGTTGCTTGCACTAGCTTTGCTACTTTTTGAACGAGTAGCGATTTCTGTAGCTTAGCTATTTTTAGACACTTGGAGCGAGGTAGCTTGAATCAAAGCTACAAGCTACAGAGAGAGTGAAGTGTGTTTCTGGTCTTGTCATACATGCCATCCTTGAGACCTCCGATTTCCGGAGGTGGGGGGTGGGAGCCGCGGGGTCAGGGGCGTGGTTGGGGGCGTGGTTAAGAGGGGAGAAGTATATTTACAGCTAGAATTCACCAGGTCAAGTATTTCCTATATACATGTAAGAAATACTTGACTTTCAGGGAATTCTAGCTATATAGATTTATATATATATATATATATATATATATATATATATATATATATATATATATATATATATATATATATATATATATATATATATATATATTTATATATATATATATATGACCCCGAAAGGGAATAAGGGGTAGAAAATGGATGGATGGATATGGATGTGTGTCAATTTGTTTTAATTAAAAAAAAAAAAAACTTGGTTAAAAGATTTTAGTGTGTATATAAGTACTTTTTGAGTACATTCTACAGTATCGTGATAATAATGATCATTGTTATCATTTTGGTCACGTAATTACAGTTAATTAGTTTTACCGGCATTATTATTACTACTGTTTACTGTTGCATCAATAAAAACATAACAACACAGTATTTTTACACACACTTATACACATAAGCAGATTCCAGGAAAAAACATGATTTTTTTTGTTAATTGCATGCACATGTTATGCAACCCTTTTGTGTGAAGGGGGCTTTGAATTTTGACAACCCTGCCAAACTGACATTTTAAATCAGACCCACTAGCACACACCTTAGGCCGGGGGTCGGCAACCTTCAGCATAAAACCCACCTAGAGCCACGAACTCTGTTAGATCCCTAAAATGAGGATAGCACCCCTTTTAGTTTCCTTACACGTGTGCTACAGGACTTATGAAATCAAACACTTATTTGATTTATTTCTGGGTAAAACGAAGCAAATCATCTCATTATTTTGAACATTAGAAACAAAAAAAACTGTTCCTTCCCTTATTAATGAATAAAGAAAAAAAATCAACTTCTGAAAGCATACGACAACAGCATATTCATTTGACAAAAAATTGAAAACAACTACCAAGTCATCGATAAATACAGCAAATTAATAAAAATGTAAGTAAATAAAATGTTTCTCTTTTTTGATCCGTCCATTGCTAGGAGCTAAATGCTAAAAACAATTCAATTGCATGTCAGCAAGAGATGTCCCATAAGGAAGCAAACGGCGTTTCTGGATGTTGTTGATACATGGGTTTCGCTTTGCATAGTAGAGTTTTAACGTGCACTTTCAGATGTAGCAACGAACTGTATTTAGTGACAGTGGTTTTCTGAAGTGTTCCTGAGCCCATGTGGTGATATCCTTTAGAGATGGATGTCGGTTTTTGATACAGTGCCGTCTGAGGGATCGAAGGTCACGGTCATTCAATGTTGGTTTCCCGCCATGCCGCTTACGTGGAGTGATTTCTCCAGACTCTCTGAACCTTTTGATGATATTATGGACCATAGATGTTGAAATCCTTAAATTTCTTGCAATTGCACTTCGAGAAACGTTGTTCTTAAACTGTTTGACTATTTGCTCAAACAGTTGTGGACAGAGGGGTGTACCTCACCCCATCCTTTCTTGTGAAAAACTGAGCATTTTTTCGGGAAGCTGTTTTTATACCCAATCATGGCACCCACCTGTTCCCAATTAGCCTGCACACCTGTGGGATGTTCCAAATAAGTGTTTCATGAGCATTCTTCAACTTTATCAGTATTTATTGCCACCTTTTCCAACTTCTTTGCCACATGTTGCTGGCATCAAATTCTAAAGTTAATTATTATCTGCAACAACAAAAAATGTTTATCAGTTTGAACATCAAATATGTTGTTTTTGTATTTGTAGCATATTTAACTGAATATGGCTTGAAAATAATTTGCAAATCTTTGTATTCCGTTTACATTTACATCTAACGTAATTTCCCAACTCATATGGAAACGGAGTTTGTATGACAAGATCCCAGAAGTCTCCAAAATAACAACTGTTCAATTCAAATGAACTAACTAACTAAAATGAAATATAATAGATCAAGTAACCATTATTTGTTGACATTCGGTTTCAAAGCCAAAGGGAGCCACGGCGGAGGCATTAAAGCGTCTCCAGATCCGCGGGTTGCAGTTCCCTGCCTTAGGCCTACCAATGATTCTTTCTTTACAAAGTGACATCGCTATCTACTGGCCTGGCATGCACATTACATTGTTTTAAGTCAACGGCCGTCATTTGGTGTGTGAAGAGATACTCCTAAGCGAGAAGAAACTTGAGGCCGGGACTCAGGGGGCTCATTAGTCTTGTTTGCAGGGCCTGAAGTTCCTATTCCGGTCCCGTCGTCCAGCTGTTTCGGCGTGCGCAGGCTGGAAGGGCCGCCTGCAATTGACAGTCCTCATCCCGGGAGGTTAAGTGCATTCTGACCTTTCGGGCTTCACGGCTCAAGACGTCCTCTTATCGGCGCTCTAATTCAGACCGACACAGCAACTTTCTGCACCCTGCTCTTCTTTAATGTCATTCCTTTGCACTTTTACAACTATTTGACGCCATAGACTACATGCTGTTCAATTCATTTAAAGGGGAACATTATCACAGTTTCAAAAGGGTTGAAAACAATAAAAATCAGTTCCCAGTGGCTTGTTTTATTTTTCGAAGTTTTTTTCAAAATTTTACACCTTCCGGAATATCCCTAAAAGAAGCTTTAAATTCTTGATTTTCGCTATTTGCGATGCGACTGTCCATTTCCCTGTGACGTCATACAGGGCTGTCAATACAAACAACATGGCTGTTACCACAGCAAGATATAGCGACATTAGCTCGGATTCAGACTCGGATTTCAGCAGCTTAAGCGATTCAACAGATTACGCATGTATTAAAACAGATGGTCGGAGTATGGAGGCAGATAGCGAAAACAAAATTGAAGAAGAGACTGAAGCTATTGAGCAAATAGCTATTGACGCTATTCGGCCATAGCATGGGTGTACCTAATGAAGTGGTCCATAGCATGGCTGCCTTATTAGCATCGCCGGACACTGGAGCAACTTAAATATGTCGATTGGTAAGTGTTTTATTCGCATTAAATGTGGGTATCTAGTTTCAAATGTACATACAGCTAGCGTAAATAGCATGTTAGCATCGATTAGCATAGCATGTTAGCATCAATTAGCTGGCAGACATGCTGCGACCAAATATGTCTGATTAGCACATAAGTCAACAACATCAACAAAACTCACCTTCGTGATTTCCTTGACTTAATCGTTGCAAATGCATCTGCAGGTCATCCATACATCTCTGTGCCATGTCTGCCTTAGTATCGCCGGTAAAATGTGCAGACACTCTGGCACATTCAATGGGGGTCTGGCGGCGGATTTCTTGCCAGTGGTGCAACTTGAATCCCTCCCTGTTAGTGTTGTTACACCCTCAAACAACACACCGACGAGGCATGATGTCTCCAAGGTTCCAAAAAATGGTCGAAAAAACGGAAAATAACAGAGCTGAGACCCGGTGTTTGTAATGTTTTGAAAATGAAAATTTGTATTACCTCGGTGACGTCATGTTCTGACGTCATCGCTACAAGAGCGATAAACAGAAAGGCGTTTAATTTGCCAAAATTCACCCATTTAGAGTTCTGAAATCGGTTAAAAAAATACATGGTCTTTTTTCTGCAACATCAAGGTATATATTGACGCTTGCATAGGTTTAGTGGTAATGTTCCCCTTTAAGAAGAGCACAAGATTCCTTTCTACATACATTTGTTAACTTGTCTTTAATCCCAATGAATTAGGTCAATTAAAAGCCTACTGAAACCCACTACTACCGACCACGCAGTCTAATAGTTTATATATCAATGATGAAATATTAACATTGCAACACATGCCAATACGGCCGGTTGAGTTTACTAAATTGCAATTTTAAATTTCCCGCGAGGAATCCTGTTGAAAACGTTGCGGTATGATGACGCTTGCGCGTGACGTCTCGGGTTGTAGCGGACATTTTTTTCCAGCCCGATCCAAGCTACAAGTAGTCTGCTTTAATCGCATAATTACACAGTATTCTGGACATCTGTGTTGCTGAATATTTGGCAATTTGTTCAATTAATAATGGAGACGTCAAAGTAGAAAGATGGAGGTGGGAAACGGTGCACTGCAGCTGCCTGTAGCATCACAACACAGCCGGTGTTTCCTTGTTTAAAATTCCCGAAGGTGAAGCTTCATTATGGAACAGAGCGGTTAAGCGAACATGGATGCCGACCACATGTCAACCGGCAGGTTTCGCTGAGAAAATTGTGGTAATAAGTCGACTCTTACCATTGACATCAGCGGAGCTTGCGTCCTGATGCAGCTGCGGGGTTTCCCTCAGAGACACTGGCGGTCACCACACCCCATCCGACTTTCAGGTATGACTTTATAAAACACTAGTAACACAATAAGCAGATACGGGACTTTCCAGAATTATCCTAGTAAATGTGTCTAATAAAATCTGAATGCTCACACTGCCCTTGCCTTTTTTTTTTCTAGTCCTTCACTCTCATTATCCTCATCCACATAACTTTCATCCTTGCTCAAATTAATGGGGAAATTTGTTGCGATCCGCTGCTAGGATCTACACATATTATTTATTTTTCCATTTTGTGTATCTCTCCATCCGACTCCTTATTTCCTGTTTGCTTTGTCACCATGGTCACTCATCAGTTCACCTGCTAGTCTCCGTTCCTGCACACCTGCTACTCATTATCACTCTCCTATATAAGCCTCCCTTTTTTCTTTGTTCAGTCTGGGTCCATAATAATTTGCTCTCATGCAACAGGTCACGACTGCTACTTTTCTACGTTTATTCTCGCTAGCTCATATGCTAAGCCACCTGCCTTTTCTTAGCTCACATGCTAATTGTTTCTGTTTTTACATTTTTATGCTTTCATGCTAAGTCTAGTTTTCTGTTTATATTTCTCAGTTTTCATACTCGCGTTTTTGGTTTGCTTTTATATTAGCTCCAGTATTTCTGTTCAGAGCTCTCTTTTTGTTAAATAAATATTTTAAGATCTTACCTTTGTTGTGTTCACGTCAACGCATCCTCGAGGGAATCAAACCCGGCACCACAATGCCCACCAGTCTTCACAAAATTGTCGCTTTCTCAGTCCGAATCGCCCTAGCTGCTGGTGGCTATGATTGTAAACAATGTGAGGATGTGAGGAGCTCTACAACCCGTGACATCACGCGCACATCGTCTGCTACTTCCGGTACAGGCAAGGCTTTTTTATTAGCGACCAAAAGTTGCGAACTTTATCGTCGATGTTCTCTACTAAATCCTTTCAGCAAAAAATATGGCAATATCGTGAAATGATCAAGTATGACACATAGAATGGACCTGCTATCCCCGTTTAAATAAGAAAATCTCATTTCAGTAGGCCTTTAAGCCATTTAATTTGTGTTAATAGCTCCCAGGCGAACAAATCAATAACTGTCGCCTTAATTGGGGCCATCTTTAGTTCTGTGTCCATGATAGTTAGCCCCGATTACAGTTGATCATTTGTTTATACACTGAGCTGTTGCTTGAAGGATAATGGGAATTAATTGGATGAGAGCAAAAAAAAAAATGTTCCAACGCCCTTGACGGGTATAAAGTGGAATTTACTCTAAATACAGTGGTGGTCAAAAGTTTACATACACTTGTAAATAACATAATGTCATGGCTGTCTTGAATTTCCAATCATTTCTACAACTCTTGTTTTTTTGTGATAGAGTGATTGGAGCACATACTTGTTGGTCACAAAAAACATTCATGAATTTTGGTTCTTTTATGAATTTATTATGGGTCTACTGAAAATGAGACCAAGTCTTGCTGGGTCAGAAGTATACATACAGCAATGTTAATATTTGGTTACATGTCCCTTGGCACGTTTCACTGCAATAAGGCACTTTTGGTAGCCATCCACAAGCTTCTGGTTTAATTTTTGACTAATCCTCTTAACAACATTGGTGCAGTTCAGGAAATGTTGTTGGTTTTCTGACATGGACTTTCTTCAGGATTGTCCACACATTTAAGTCAGGAGTTTGGGAAGTCCATTCTAAAACCTTTCTTCTAGCCTGATTTAGCCATTCCTTTACCACTTTTGTTGTGCATTTGGAGTCATTGTCGTGTTGGAACACCCGACTGCGCCAGAGACCCAACCTCCGGGCTGTCCCGCAGAATTTGGAGGTAATCCTCCTTTTTCATTGTCCCATTTATTCTCTGTAAAGCACCAGTTCCATTGGCAGCAAAACAGGCCCAGAGCATAATACTACCAGCACCATGCTTGACGGTAGGTTTGGTGTTCCTGGGATTAAAGGCCTCACCTTTTCTCCTCCAAACATATTGCTGGATATCGTGGCCGAACAGCTCAAATTTTTGTTTCGTCCGACCACACAACTTTCCTCCAGAAGGTCTTATGTTTGTCCATGTGATGTCAGATGTACGTTGTACTGTAGGCGACCGAAAAGACATGCTTGCTTTTATGTTTTCAATCAGTGTTTCTTAACCATAGCGCCCATTGTTTCCCAGCTGTGGTGCGTATACTGCGGGGGTCGGCAACCCGCGGCTCTATGTGGCTCTTTAGCGTTGCCCTAGTGCAGGGGTAGGGAACCTATGGCTCTAGAGCCAGATGTGGCTCTTTTGATGACTGCACCTGGCTATCAGATAAATCTTAGCTGACATTGCTTAACACGATAAGTAATTAATAATTCCGCTGGTAATCACAGTGTCAAAAATAACGTTCAAAATACAAAACATTCTCATGCATTTTCATCCATCCATCCAGTTTCTACCGCACCTGTTCAAGAAGTCATATTAATGGTAAGAAGTATTTTATTTATTTTTGGTTAGCCTCAGAATAACAATGTTACTAAAAAAAAATAAGAGACTTATTATACTCTAAAAATGTTGGTCTTTCTTAAAAATGCACGCATATAGTTGTATTCACTGTTAAAAAAAATACATATATGGCTCTCACGGAAATAATTTTAAAAATATTTGGCTTGTATGGCTCTGTCAGCCAAGAAGGTTCCCGACCCCTGCCCTAGTGGCTCTCTGGAGCTTTTCCAAAATGTATGAAAAATGGAAAAAGATGAGGGGAAAAAATATATTTTTGTTTCAATATGGTTTCTGTAGGAGAACAAACATGACACAAACCTCCCTAATTGTTATAAAGCACGCTGTTTACATTAAACATGCTTCACTGATTCAAGTATTAGGCGAGCGCCGTTTTGTCCTACTAATTTTGGCGGTCCTTGAACTTACCGTAGTTTGTTTACATGAAAATAACTTTCTCTGACTTATAAAGGCACACACTCATGCACTTTTCTCTCATGTAACATCGTTCAAGCGCATACACTCTCGAGCCGCATGCAGCTCTTTACCGCCGCTCTAGTGGAGCGTTTTCAAAAATGTATGAAAATGGAAAAGATGGTGGGAAAAATATAATTTTTGTTTCAATATTGTTTCTGAAGGAGGAAAACATGACACAAAACCTTCCTAATTGTTAGAAATCCCACTGTTTATATTCAACGCTTCACTGATAAGCGCGGTTTGTCCTACAATTTTCGGTGGTCCTTGAATGCACCTTAGTTTGTTTACATGTACAACTTTCTCCGACGCTGCCAAAGTAAGACGTGTTTTATGCCACTCCTTTTGTCTCATTTTGTCCAACGAACGTTTTATGCTGTGCTTTGTTGATGTTATTGACTTGTGTGGAGTGCCAATCAGGCATATTTGGTCACTGCATGACTGCAAGCTAATCAATGCTAACATGCTATTTAGGCTAGCTGTATGCACAATTTACATTATTATGACTCGTTTGTGGTATATTTGAGCTCATTTAATTTCCGTTACTTATGTCCTTTGTGTATTTAATTTATATTTGCATGTCTTAGTAGTTGTTTGTCTGCCGTGTTGTTCCAGACCACAGCAAACATTACCCAGCTTGCCAAAGATTGTAATAAATCCATTAGAAGAAGATAGCCTGCTATTTCCTTTAACTTGGACACACACATTTATAAATTTGGCCATTTTAAGGCAGTAATTTCCAGGAGTTATCTCACCCACTTGGAAACCTCCGTTTTACTAATGTTTTCCAATGTTGCAAAAATTTGTAAAATAATAATTACATTTCCACATTTCTAGCAATGAAGATTTGCGTCAGCCTGCAAAACATAGTCGTTTTCATGGTTAATAGCTAATATAAACGCTTACGCCATGTGTTGCCTGCATTACAAGACTTATATAAGACTTTTAAAGTCATTCTGACAGTAGGCTAAAATAGGTAATATACATTTACATCATGTGTTGCCGTCGTTATAAGACTTATATAAGACTTTAAAATTGTTTGCAGCTCCAGAAAGATTTATTTTTTGTATTTTTTGATCCATAACGGCTCTTTCAACATTTTAGGTTGCCGACCCTGCACTAGATATATGAAAGTAAAAAAAAGAAATCCCTAGTAATTAATTACATCTATTAAAGAGTAATTTTGTTAAAAATTCAGTTACTTTTTTCAAAAAATTACATTTTAAAGGCCTACTGAAATTAGATGTTCTTATTTAAACGGGGATAGCAGGTCCATTCTATGTGTCATACTTGATCATTTCGCGATATTGCCATATTTTTGCTGAAAAGATTTAGTAGAGAACATTGACGATAAAGTTTGAAACTTTTGGTCGCTAATAAAAATGCCTTGCCTGTACCTGAAGTAGCAGACGATGTGCGCGTGACGTCACGGGTCGTAGAGCTCCTCACATCCTCACATTGTTTACAATCATGGCCATCAGCAGCTAGGGCGATTCGGACCGAGAAAGCGACAATTTCCCCATTAATTTGAGCGAGGATGAAAGATTTGTGGATGAGGATAATGAGAGTGAAGGACTAGAAGAAAAAAAAAGGCGAGGGCAGTGGGAGCGATTCAGATTTTATTATACACATTTACTAGGATAATTCTGGAAAATCCCTTATCTGCTTATTGTGTTACTAGTGTTTTAGTGAGATTATATAGTCATACCTGAAAGTCAGAGGGGTGTGGTGACCACCAGTGTCTCTGAAGGAAGCCATGGAGGAGCCAAGAAAGTCGCAGCCTGCCTCTTTGACAGCTGCTGGAGGAACGACACAAGCTAATAAGAGCCGACTTATTACCACAATTTTCTCACCGAAACCTGCCGGTTGACATGTGGTAGAGAACCATGTTCGCTTGACCGCTCTGTTCCATAGTAAAGCATCACAACACACAAAGAAACACCGGCTGTGCTTGTGTTGCTACAGCTGGCTGCAATACACCGCTTTCCACCAACATCTTTCTTCTTTGTAGTCTCCATTATTAATTTAACAAATTGCAAAAGATTCAGCAACACAGATGTCCAGAATACTGTGTAATTATGCGATAAAAACAGGCTACTTTTTGCCGTGATCGGTACTGGGAGAACATGTCCGCTTCCGCACGCGCCATGATTCCGCGACATTTTCAACAGGATACTTCGCGGGAAATTTAAAATTGCAATTTTGTAAACTAAACCGGCCGTATTGGCATGTTTTGCAATGTTAATATTTCATCATTGATATATAAGCTATCAGACTGCGTGGTCGGTAGTAGTGGGTTTCAGTAGGCTTTTAATGTCATGATTTTAATAGTCCGGCCCACGTGTGCACAGATTTTCCTCCATGCGGCCCCTGAGCTAAAATGAGTTTGATACACCTGCACCAGGTGTATCAAACATCAGTTTGCATCAGTTTTTCCCCCTTTGAATCACAGGTGAATAGATTTGAAGTGTTGAACTTTCTCTTCGGTTGTTGATTTGGACTCAATTTTGGCAACAGCTGACTTGAAATCTAAAAGGTCTTGTTCAGGCTTCCATGACGTGGTGGTAATATTTGCCCGAACATTAGTTATGACCTGCAGTATAGTAACATTAGAGTTAGAATAGTGTTAAAAATGTGAGCTCCGGTCCAGGATGGGTGTTTGGAAATCAATTATACATGAAAAAGACCACTTGATAGGACACACTTTCTAGTCATTTGCAGACAATTAGGGAGAAAAGTGCGAGCGAAAACGCCTAAGTGGCATTTTTGACCACTTCGGAAAGTATTGAAGTGAAGAAACAATATCAAAAAGTTCTCCGTGGGGTCACAAGGATTTTTTTTTTGGCTTCAAAGATGGTCAGAAGATTTGACGTTGACTCAGACTTGAACTATCGGTGTGCTTAAATTATTTTGTTTTTAGAGAGGGTGCTCTGATAGACCTGTGTACTGTAAGGTGATGTACGACATACACAGTAACAAAGATGCATCTTCTCATGTCTTACACAGTACACCCGCACACACTACATGGTGGTTGATATATGGCATTACGTACCACGGGCGTCCTTGACCTTCTCCTGCAGAGAACATTTTCTCATCTTCTCTGACGTAAACGAAAGCAATTGCCTCCCATTTACGTAACCTTTAGGTTGTTGTTGTACGACAATAATGAATGTACTCAAAAGTGCTTGCTTTGACGCTGAAGGATGTAACTTGAGATAGTATATCATTTTTCAAAAAAGTGGAACTTTGGTCAAAATGTGGTGTTTTTTTTATTCCACATTTCAATCACTCAACGGTATTTGCAAGGCCGCACCCAAATTTGACGTCCAGGAAATAAGAGGTTAAAACAGAAAGTAAGATTATTTATTCAGTTATTTTTTTATTACCCTATACTGTATGCCCTTCAATGGTGTGTGTCCTCCTAAGAGAGGCCATACTCGAAATATTCTCCAAGTGCGTAGTTCAATTAGTAAAGTCCACTTAAGAAATGCCCCACCTCATATAGACAAATCCTTTTTATGCCGTAGAAATTAAGACAGAATACAATGTAGAATAATTTCACAATTATGCAGTATTTAGTTTAATAGTGAGCGCCTCTCTAGATGACTTATCCATAATATTTAAAATATAATATTATATATATATATATATATATATATATATATATATATATATATATATATATATATATATATATATATATATATATCCATTCATCTTCTTCCGCTTATCCGAGGTCGGGTCGCGGGGGCAACAGCCTAAGCAGGGAAACCCAGACTTCCCTCTCCCCAGCCACTTCGTCTAGCTCTTCCCGGGGAATCCCGAGGCGTTCCCAGGCCAGCCGGGAGACATAGTCTTCCCAACGTGTCCTGGGTCTTCCCCGTGGCCTCCTATCGGTTGGACGTGCCCTAAACACCTCCCTAGGGAAGCGTTCGGGTGGCATCCTGACCAGATGCCCGAACCAACTCATCTGGCTCCTCTCGATGTGAAGGAGCAGCGGCTTTACTTTGAGTTCCTCCCGGATGGCAGAGCTTCTCACCCTATCTCTAAGGGAGAGACCCGCCACACGGCGGAGGAAACTCATTTCGGCCGCTTGTAACCGTGATCTTATCCTTTCGGTCATGACCCAAAGCTCATGACCATAGGTGAGGATGGGAACGTAGATCGACCAGTAAATTGAGAGCTTTGCCTTCCGGCTCAGCTCCTTCTTCACCACAACGGATCGGTACAACGTCCGCATTACTTAAGAGGCCGCACCGATCCGCCTGTCGATCTCACGATCCACTCTTCCCTCACTCGTGAACAAGACTCCTAGGTACTTGAACTCCTCCACTTGGGGCAGGGTCTCCTCCCCAAACCGGAGATGGCATTCCAACCTTTTCCGGGCGAGAACCATGGACTCGGACTTGGAGGTGCTGATTCTCATTCCGGTCGCTTCACACTCGGCTGCAAACCGATCCAGTGAAAGCTGAAGATCCCGGTCAGATGAAGCCATCAGGACCACATCATCTGCAAAAAGCAGAGACCTAATCCTGTGGTCACCAAACCGGAACCCCTCAACGCCTTGACTGCGCCTAGAAATTCTGTCCATAAAAGTTATGAACAGAATCGGTGACAAAGGACAGCCTTGGCGGAGTCCAACCCTCACTGGAAATGTGTTCGACTTACTGCCGGCAATGTGGACCAAGCTCTGGCACAAAGCACATGTAGACTGGTTGAGCAAACTCCCATGCACCCTCAAGAGCCCCGCCGAGAGTATAGAGCTGGTCCACAGTTCCACGACCAGGACGAAAACCGCACTGTTCCTCCCGAATCCGAGGTTCGACTATCCGGCGTAGCCTCCTCTCCAGTACACCTGAATAAACCTTACCGGGAAGGCTGAGGAGTGTGATCCCACGATAGTTGGAACACACCCTCCGGTCCCCCTTCTTAAAGAGAGGAACCACCACCCTGGTCTGCCAATCCAGAGGTACTGCCCCCGATGTCCAGGCGATGCTGCAGAGTCTTGTCAACCAAGACAGCCCCACAGCATCCAGAGCCTCAAGGAACTCCGGGCGGATCTCTTCCACGCCCGGGGCCTTGCCACCGAGGAGCTTTTTAACTACCTCAGCGACCTCAGCCCCAGAAATAGGAGTCCACCACAGATTCCCCAGGCACCGCTTCCTCATAGGAAGACGTGTTGGTGGGATTGAGGAGGTCTTCGAAGTATTCATTCCACCTATCCACAACATCCGCAGTTAAGGTCAGCAGAACACCATCCGCACCATACACTGTGTTGATAGTGCACTGTGTCCCCTTCCTGAGGCGGCGGACGGAGGTCCAGAATCGCTTCGAAGCCATCCGGAAGTCGTTTTCCATGGCTTCCCCGAACTCCTCCCATGTCTGAGTTTTTGCCTCCGCGACCGCTGAAGCCGCACACCGCTTGGCCTGTCGGTACCTGTCCACTGCTTCCGGAGTCCTATGAGCCAAAAGGACCCAATAGGACTCCTTCTTCAGCTTGACGGCATCCCTCACCGCTGGTGTCCATCAAGGGGTTTTAGGATTGCCGCCCCGACAGGCACCAACTACCTTGCGGCCACAGCTCCAATCAGCCGCCTCGACAATAGAGGTGCGGAACATGGTCCACTCGGACTCAATGTCCAGCACCTCCCTCGTGACATGTTCGAAGTTTTTCCGGAGGTGGGAATTGAAACTTTCTCTGACAGGAGAATCTGCCGACGTTCTCAGCAGACCCTCACAATGCGTTTGGGCCTCCCAGGTCTGTCTGGCATCCTCCCCCACCATCGGAGCCATCTCACCACCAGGTGGTGATCGGTAGAAAGCTCCGCCCCTCTCTTCACCCGAGTGTCCAAAACATAAGGCCGCAAATCCGATGACACAACTACAAAGTCGATCATGGAACTGCGGCCTATGGTGTCCTGGTGCCAAGTGCCCATATGGACACCCTTATGTTTAAACATGGTGTTTGTTATGGACAAACTGTGACGAGCACAAAAGTCCAATAACAAAACACCACTCGGGTTCAGATCCAGGCGGCCATTCTTCCCAATCACGCCTCTCCAGGTTTCCCTGTCGCTGCCAACATGAGCGTTGAAGTCCCCCAGTAGGACAAGGGAATCACCCGGGGGAGCACTTTCCAGTACTCCCTCGAGTGTAGCCAAAAAGGGTGGGTACTCTGAACTGCTGTTTGGTGCGTAAGCACAAACAACAGTCAGGACGTCCCCCCGACCCGAAGGCGGAGGGAGGCTACCCTTTCGTCCACTGGGTTGAACTCCAACGTGCAGGCTTTAAGCCGGGGGACAACCAGAATTGCCACCCCAGCCCGTCGCCTCTCACTGCCGGCAACGCCAGAGTGGAAGAGGGTCCATCCCTCTCGAGAGAACTGGTTCCAGAGCCCTTGCTGTGCGTCGAAGTGAGTCCGACTATATCCAGCCGGAACTTCTCCACTTCGCGCACTAGCTCAGGTTCTTTCCCCCCCAGTGAGGTGACGTTCCACGTCCCAAGAGCTAGCTTCTGTAGCCGAGGATCGGACTGCCAAGTGCCCGGCTTTCGGCTGCCGCCCAGCTCACATTGCACCCAGCCTATATGGCTCCTGCTATGGGTGCTGAGCCCATTGGAGCGGTGACCCATGTTGCCTCTTCGGGCTGTGCCCGGCCGGGCCCCATGGGAACAGGCCCGGCCACCAGGCGCTCGCCATCATGCCCCACCTCCGGGCCTGGCTCCAGAGGGGGGCCCCGGTGACCCGCGTCCGGGCGAGGAAAATCTGGGTCCATGTTTTGTCTTCTTCATAGAGGTCTTCGAGCTGCTCTTTGTCTGATCGCTCACCTAGAACCTGTTTGCCTTGGGAGACCCTATCAGGGGGCATAAAGCCCCCGGACAACATAGCTCCTAGGATCATTGGGACACGCAAACTCCTCTACCACGATAAGGTGGCAGCTCAGAGAGGAGTGTCTTATTGGATTATATATATATATATATATATATATATATATATATATATATATATATATATATATATATATATATATATATATATATATATATATATATATATATACACCGTATTTCCTTGAATTGCCGCCGGGACGCTAATTAATTTGAAACCTCTTCTCACTATATGTTGTATCCCGAGTATTCTCCAAGTGTGCAGTCCACTTGAAAAAAATGCCACGCCTCAAATTGAAAACTACTTTCTAACATCAGAAATGAAGATATAATATAATATATAATAGCCTGTCAGGAGTATTATCCTATATTTACTTTGATAGTGGCCTTATTCATTTTCCATCTATATGCACAGCTGTCTTAAATAAATACCCACCTCAAATAGACAGAAACCTACTTGTTTGCCATGGAAATGAAGACAGAATCCAACCTAAAATAGTTTCAGGATTTCTGTGTTTAATATTTACTTTAATAGTGAGCTTTGTAGACATTATATTTCACATTTTCTCCAGGTGCAGAATCCACTTGAAAAAAACACCACACTTCGAATAGCAGCTACTTTTTTTTAACGCCACAAATAAGACACAATGCACTTTAAAATAATTTATTGCGAACACTACACAACGTTTAATTTAATACAGACCTGTGCTCTCATAGATGCCATTTTAATTATCCTCTAAGTGCATAGCTCTCTTCAATAAATAGACATTTACTTTTTTCATCACCAACTAAGAATGCAATTTAGAATAATTTATTATATAATTATACCATATTTACTCTACTTTACGCGCATAGTGGCCTCTCCTCTCATACATGCCATGTACGTATTAATTTCCCTCCAAGTTTTTTTTCCCCCAAAAATGTCCCAATTGACACCTTCCATCCATCCATTTTCTACCGCTTATTCCCTTTCGGGGTCGCGGGGGGCGCTGGCGCCTATCTCAGCTACAATCGGGCGGAAGGCGGGGTACACCCTGGACAAGTCGCCACCTCATCGCAGGGCCCAATTGACACCTTGTTTAGCCTAAAAAAAAAGACTGAATGAAATATAGATTGAATTATAGTTATACCAGCGGCCTGTCCCCTCATTGACGCCGTACTCCAATTAGTTTTGCGTAGTCCACTTGCATTAAAACAACAATGTCTTTACCGCATAAATCAAGATATACAATATAGAATGAACTATATTATACCATATTTACTTCCTAAAAGACCTCCGTTCTCTCACACACCACACCTCAATTATTCCTTTTCACTTGAACAAATGCCACCTGTCAAATAAACACTTACTCTTTTCAACTCAGAATTAAGTTCTGAGTACCATATAAAAGGATTTTAATCATTATACAACTATTATTACCATAATTGCGGCCTTAATATTAAAATAGGCCTTGTCCATGTTGATAAATAATAAAAGCTCCACCTTTAAGTCGAGTATTGGCTCTAAAAGAATCAAACATTTCAAAAAAGCGTTCACACAAACAAAACACCTCAGAAATGAACGGCAATGGCCACTTTATGAATAATTACATTTCTGTACATACTTTAGGCTAAACATAGAATGGAATACTGTAAAACATTTTGGTAACACTTTAGTATGGGGAACATATTCACCATTAATTAGTTGCTTATTAGTTGCTCTTAATTAGTCATTCTTAAGTACTTATTACTGCCTTATTCTGCATGGCCTTATTGTACAACCAGTATAACTAACCCTAACCCTAACCAAATAACCCTAAATTAAGTCTTTGTTACTTAGAGCTGTGTTTTTCAACCTTTTTGAGCCAAAGCACATTTTTTGCATGGAACAAATCCGGAGGCAAACCACCAGCAAAAATTATTAAAAAGTGAAACTCAGTTGATAGTAAAAAGTGGTTGTCGCAATTGTTGGATATGACTTTAAACCAGTGGTCCCCAACCACCGGGCCGTGGCCCGATTGGTACCGGGCCGCAGAAGAATTTCTTATTAAAAAAAAATATATATTTTTTTTTTTTTTTTTTAAATTAAATCAACATAAAAAACACAATATACACTTACAATTAATTAGTGCACCAACCACAAAAACCTCCCTTTTTCATGACAAAAACGTCCCTTTTTCATGACAAAGAAGAAAAAAGAAAAAAAAGAAAAAAAAAGGACACCTCCACCCGGGCCGCGGGATAAATTATTAAGCATTAACCGGTCCGCGGATATAAAAAGGTTGGGGACCACTGCTTTAAACCATAACCCAGCATGCATCACTATAGCTCTTGTCTCAAAGTAGGTGCACTGTCACCACCTGTCACATCACGCCCTGACTTATTTTAGGGATTTTTGCTGTTTTTCTGTGTGTAGTGTTTTAGTTCTTGTCTTGCGTTCTTATTTTGGTGTCTTTTTCTCTTTATTTTGTATTTTCCTGTAACAGTTTCATGTCTTCCTTTGAGCGATATTTCCCGCATCTACTTTGTTTTATCCTTCTTTGTCGGGACATTGTTGATTGTCATGTCATGTTCGCAGTAAGTCTTTGCTGTCGTCCAGCATTCTGTTTTTGCTTACTTTGTGGCCAGTTCAGTTTTGGTTTCGTTCTGCATAGCCTTCCTTAAGCTTCAATGCCTTTTCATTCACCTTTTGCTTATTTTTGGTTTAAGCATTAGAAACTTTTAAACCTGCACATTGCCTCCCGCTGTTTCCGACATCTACTTAGCAATTAGCTACCGGCTGCCATCGACTGATATGGAAGAGTATTACACAGTTACTCTTGACCAGACCTGGGCGAATTAAGGCCCAGGGGCCACATGCGGCCCGTTAAGCTTTTCAATCATTCCCAAATATTTTTTTAAATCTTTAAGATGGAAATTGTAGCTGCCATTATGATGTGCAGGGATGTATTCTAATGACCGTAAGTCTTCAACTATACAAAGCATTTCAATGGTTGGAATCCGTGCTTATGGATGATACACCAGTTACTATGGTAATCTAATTAGTTACTATGGTAATCTACGTCACAGCAGCTCAGATGAGGCACCAAGCAGTGCAGGTGGGAAGCAACTCCACAGACACGTAAGGAGCTTTTCACAACAAAGTTCTATAGGTTAGTGATATATCAGATGTATCAGATTGTAGGTGGGTTTATTTTTTACCCTTCGCGTTCATATTTCACTGTTTGTTGCATTTTTGTTGCGTTTCTCTTGATTGTAAAATATGTCAATCCAAACGGGGTGTGACATTCATATTTTGTCAATATTCAGTGTTTTATCGTTCATAGAAAAATGTCAAATTCCATTACGTTTGTAGCATTCAAACAGACACTATTGTGAAGTTTTGTATTAGTGTCCCTAAAAATAGATACAGTGGGGCAAAAAGTATTTAGTCAGCCAGCGATTGTGCAAGTTCTCCCACTTAAAATGATGACAGAGGTCTGTAATTTTCATCATAGGTACACTTCAACTGTGAGAGACAGAATGTGAAAAAAAATCCAGGAATTCACATTGTAGGAATTTTAAAGAATTTATTTGTAAATCATGGTGGAGAATAAGTATTTGGTCAACCATTCAAAGCTCTCGCTGATGGAAGGAAGTTTTGGCTCAAAATCTCACGATACATGGCCCCATTCATTCTTTCCTTAACACGGATCAATCGTCCTGTCCCCTTAGCAGAAAAACAGCCCCAAAGCATGATGTTTCCACCCCCATGCTTCACAGTAGGTATGGTGTTCTTGGGATGCAACTCAGTATTCTTCTTCCTCCAAACACGACGAGTTGAGTTTATACCAAAATGGATACATGGATGATACAGCAGAGGATTGGGAGAATGTCATGTGCTCAAATGAAACCAAAATAGAACGTTTTGGTATAAACTCAACTCATCGTGTTTGGAGGAAGACAAATACTGAGTTGCTTCCCAAGAACACCACACCTACTGTGAAGCATGGGGGTGGAAACATCATGCTTTGGAGCTGGTTTTCTGCTAAGGAGACAGGACGATTGATCCGTGTTAAGGAAAGAATGAATGGGGCCATGTATCGTGAGATTTTGAGCCAAAACCTCCTTCCATCAGTGAGAGCTTTGAATGATTGACCAAATACTTATTTTCCACCATAATTTACAAATAAATTATTTAAAATTCCTACAATGTGAATTCCTGGATTTTTTTTTTCACATTCTGTCTTTTACAGTTGAAGTGTACCTATGATGAAAATTGCAGATTTTTGTCATTATTTTAAGTGGGAGAACTTGCACAATCGGTGGCTGACTAGATACCTTTTTGCCCCACTGTATACCGGCACCCAGACACATTTTTTTCTGTAAATGTGGCCCCCGAGTCAAAATAATTGCCCAGGCCTGCTCCAGACAGCACCAACACTCAACAACAACACATCATTTGCTGACTATAATTACTGGTTTGCAAAAAATATTTTTAACCCAAATAGGGGAAATTAAATAATCTCCTACAGCACACCAGACTGTATCTCACGCGGCACAGTTGTTGAAAAACACTGACTTGGAATATGTTCCCCATACTAAAGTGTTACCAACATTTTGAATTGCAATATATGTAAATGTAATCAAGTTTTATGGATTATCAGTCAAAAAAAATGAAGCACATATGAAATTATGTCATATGATAATAAAGAAGGATTTGCACAAATAAAGACTTCACCCGATAGATGTGGTCATCAATAGATGACGGATGTGGTGTTTCTAATGTCGTCGCAAACGTTGCACAAAACATAAAATGTGCAATAACAAAGCATGAGTAATACATTTGGCCCTCTCAGTCCGCGTAATAACGACAATCCTGAGCGTATGCAAATCTTAGTCATCCTCCCTGTGTCCAGCATATGCATATATTTCCATAAACTACTTGAAGACACATACACACACACACACACACACACACACACACACACACACACACTTCCAAGTGCACATTAGAGAGTCCATACGGAGACATTGGAGTGACAGAGTACTTTACTGTACCACAGGAACAGGAGCAGCAGCATACAGTACAACACACAGACAGATACAACATGGCTTTAGTCTTTCTGGTCAGAAGGCCACTTCATTAGGTACACTTGCATTTTCCAATGGGGTTCCGAATACCTGGGGCGACATACGGTGAAATAAATTGCGATTGAAAAATGAAAACGACAAAATCTTTTTAAAAAAAGAAGACACAAAATAACTATAAACATTTACCTTCATTTCGAGGGCTTTTTTTTTTTTTTTTTTTTTCTAGCTGCTGCACTTCTCCTGATGTTCTCCCCCCCAGCTTCAGTTTATTTTTATTTTGAAATTATACAATAAATTCAATGTCATTGCAAGGTTTTTTTTTAAAGAAATTAAAGTCAGTGATTTATTTTTTTGTATACAACCTCATTTTTTTCAAGCTGCTGCGCTTCCCCTGTTGTGCTCTGGTGCTACAGTATCTATTTGTATTTATTTTTTTTGTACATTCTATTACAATTCAGTCTTATCTCATCCCTAAAATCTAATTTTTTGGATTTTTTTTTCTTAAAACTTTCATAAAATCACAAGTCCCATTTTTTTCTTTACTTTTTCAAGCTGCTGAGCCTCTCGATGTGCTCTCTTATTATTCAATCTCATTACAAGTTTTTTCAGAAAACTCTTTTTTTCAAGCTGTTGTGCTTCCTTTGATGTAACTTTTTGCTTTTCTAGATTTTTTTTAATGTATAATTATGTTTTAAATTTTATATAAAATATATTCCCGTTGCAAGCATTTCATGAAATTCAAGTCAAAATATTTCTCATTCGATTTTATTTTTTTCAAGCTGCTGCTCCTCCTTTTTCAGTAAGTGCTCTGTTTAAAAAAACAGCTGCATTTGATCACATAATTTATATCTCAGTGAGTGGATACAGCAAAACCTCCAAAGTCCAAATTTAATATAAATATAAATCTGCATGTCCCTTTGCACTTTTTCCGAAAATTTGTTGGTAAACAACGATAATAATGGAATGAAGTGTAATAATAACATGAAGCGGCCGTCCGAGGGCTTGTGTAACTGTGATGTGACCCACCATGAAAATTAGTTTGACGCCCCTGATCCAAAGAATTAACATCAAGTTTAGCTTTATTTTAAACCTTTCCACTAATTTTAGCAATACGTATAACACAGCCCTAGTTGTCAGTGTCGCTCTTTAATCATCATCCTCTCTTTACAACACTAACAGTCCTTAGGAGGCGAGCAGATTTACTTTATTATATACTTTTTCTACATGTGTGTGAGTTTGAAGTTTTATTTTGGAATAGTTTGATATGAACCCTTTTTGTAACTTAAAATTGACTATACACACTTGCTTTTAGGAACCCCCGCTCATTAAAGTGTCATAAGTCCTCAATATGTATATATGTATATATTAATGTTGTCCCAAAATAATTTCGATACATTTCGGTACTTTTCTAAATAAAGGGCACCACAAAAAATCTCATTATTGGCTTTATTTCAACAAAAACAAACCGGTACTTTTCAGAAGTTGTATAGTACCAAATATGATTCATTCGTATAGCGATACTATACTAATGCCGGTATACTGTACAACCATAATGTATATACAGTGGGGCAAAAAAGTATTTAGTCAACCACCGATTGTGCAAGTTCTCCCACTTAAAATGATGACAGAGGTCTGTAATTATCATCATAGGTACACTTCAACTGTAAGAGACAGAATGTGAAAAAAAAAAATGCAGGAATTCACATTGTAGGAATTTTAAATAATTTTTATGTAAATTATGGTGGAAAATAAGTATTTGGTCAACCATTCAAAGCTCTCGCCGATGGAAGGAAGTTTTGGCTTAAAATCTCACGATACATGGCACCATTCATTCTTTCCTTAACACAGATCAATCGTCCTGTCCCCTCAGCAGAAAAACAGCCCGAAAGCATGATGTTTCCACCCCCATGCTTCACAGTAGGTATGGTGTTCTTGGGATGCAACTCAGTATTCTTCTTCCTCCAAACACGACGAGTTGAGTTTATACCAAAAAGTTCTATTTTGGTTTCATCTGACCACATGACATTCTCCCAATCCTCTGCTGTATCATCCATGTATCCATATTGGTATAAACTCAACTCGTCGTGTTTGGAGGAAGAAGAATACTGAGTTGCATCCCAAGAACACCACACCTACAGTGAAGCATGGGGGTGGAAACATCATGCTTTGGGAATGTTTTTCTGCTAAGGGGACAGGACGATTGATCAGTGTTAAGGAAAAAATGAATGGGGCCATGTATCGTGAGATTTTGAGCACAAAACCTCCTTCCATCAGTGAGAGCTTTGAATGGTTGACCAAATACTTATTTTCCACCATAATTTACAAATAAATTATTTAAAATTCCTACAGTATGAATTCCTGGATTCTTTTTTTATCAACTTCAGATCAGTATACTGATATAATGTTTTAATTTTTTTTTTTATCTTTTTATGTTTTATGGCCTTTTTTGTCAAAAATATTGTTTTTATTATAATGAGAGAATGCAAATTATACAATAGTACTGATAAATTGCAGATTAGAATATTTGCGGTTGGGTGACTACAGCCCTGAATAGGTTGTTAATTCATGACAACATTGATTTTGATAAAGTAGACAATTAGACAAAGTAGGTTATTTTTACAAAGCCTACTGAGATAAAATGAGAGAAAAAAACAATACTTTGAGTGTGAGTTCATAAAAGTATTTTTCAGTGCATCAAGAAAATATTTACAGCGCTTCACTTTTTCCACATTTTGTTATGTTACAGCCTTATTCCAAAATGGAATAAATACATTTTTGTCCTCAAAATTCTACTGACTTTACTCCATAATGACAATGTAAAAAGTATTTTTTATTTGCAAATGTGTAAAAAAAAATAAAAATATTTGCAGCCTTTGCTCAATTCTTTGTTGATGCACCTTTGGCAGAAATTACAGCTTCAAGTCTTTTTGAATACGATGCCACAAGCTTGGCACACATATCTTTGGGCAGATTTACCCATTCCTCTTTGCAGCACGTCCCAAGCTCCATCAGGTTGGATGGGAAGTGTTGGTTTTCATCCAGGATGCTGCATTCAGCCTAGTCTAGTCAGGGGGTGACCAAGAACCCGATGATCCCTCTGTCAGAGCTACAGCATTCCTCTCTGGAGAGAGGAGAACCTTCCAGAAGGACAACCATCCTGCAGCAATCCACCAATCAGGTCTGTTTGGTAAAGTGTTCAGATAACAGCATTTCCTTTGTAAAAACATTTGCCAATATGTACCTTTAAGACTCTCAGACCATTAGAAACAAAATTCTCTGGATGTTTTTCAGTGGCAGGAACTAGGAGAGCAGTCAGGATAGAGGGAAAGATGAATGCAGCAACGTACAGACACATCCTGGATTAAAACCCACGTTTCCCATCCAATCCAATATAGCTTGAGAGGTGCTGCAAAGAAGAATGGGCAAAACTACCCAAAAATAGGTGTGCCAAGCTTTTGGCATCGTATTAAAAAAAACTACAGGCTGTAATTGCTGCCAAAGGTGCATCAACAAAGTTATGAGAAAAGCTGTAAATAATTATGTACATGGCATTTTTTAGGTATTTTTTCAATACATTTGTAAAATCTTAGAAAAAAAAAATCACATTGGTATTATGGTGTATTGTTTGTTGATTTTTAAGGACAAAAAGGAATTTATGTAATTTTGGAAAAGGCTGAAACATAAAAAAATGTGAAAAAAATTAAGCGCTGTAAATACTTTTTAATATATCTGCAATAATTATAAATACACACACACACACACACACACACACATATATATATATATATATATATATATATATATATATATATATATATTAGGGCTGTGAATCTTCGGGTGTCCCACGATTCGATTCAATATCGATTCTTGGGGTCACGATTCGATAATATATCGATTTTTTTTCGATTCGATTCAATTCCATTCTCGATTCAAAAACTATTTTTTCCCGATTTAAAAGGATTCTGTATCCATTCACCACATAGGATTTCAGCAGGATCTACCCAGTCTGCTGACATGCAAGCAGAGTAGTAGATTTTTGTAAAAAGCTTTTATAATTGTAAAGGACAATGTTTTATCAATTGATTGCAATAATTTAAATTTGTTTTAACTATAAAACGAACCAAAAATATGACTTATTTTATCTTTGTGAAAACATTGGACACAGTGTGTTGTCAAGCTTATGAGATGCGATGCAAGTGTAAGTCACTGTGACACTTATTTTTTATTTTTATAAATGTCTAATGATAATGTCAGTGAGGGATTTTTAATCACTGCTATGCTGAAATTATAACTAATATTGATACTGTTGTTGATAATATTCATTTTTGTTTCACTACTTTTGGTTTGTTCTGTGTCGTGTTTGTGTCTCCTCTCAATTGCTCTGTTTATTGCAGTTCTGAGTGTTGCTGGGGTCAGGTTTGGTTTTGGATTGGATTGCATTGTTATGGTATTGCTGTGTAGTGGTTTGTTGGATTAATTAAAAATAAAAAAAAATGAAAAATAAAAAATCGATTTTTCAAAAATTAGAATTGATTCTGAATCGCACAACATAAACCAGTGGTCCCCAACCTTTTGGTATCCGCGGACCGGTCAACGCTTAATAATTTGTCCCGCGGCCTGGCTGGGGGGGGTGTCCTTTTTTTTTTTTTCCTTTGTCATGAAAAAGGGACATTTTTGTCATGAAAAAGGGAGGTTTTTGTGGTTGGTGCACTAATTATGTGTGTCTTGTGTTTTTTATGTTGAGTTAATAAAAAAGAAAAAAAAAAAAAAAAAAAATATATATATAATATATATTATATATACATATATTTTTTTTTTAATGAAAATTAATTAAAAAAAAATCTGCGGCCTGGGACCAATCGGGCCACGACCCGGTGGTTGGGGACCACTGACATAAACGATTCGATTCGTATTCAAATCAATTTTTCTCCACACCCCTAATATATATATATATATATATATATATATATATATATTATATATTAGGGGTGTGGGGAAAATAATCGAATAGAAATAATCGAATCAAATCGAATCGTTTATGTCAGTAGTCCCCTATATATATATAATATATATATATATATATTATATATATATATATATATATATATATATATATTAGGGGTGTGGGGAAAAACCGATTCGAATATGAATCGAATTGTTTATGTCAGTGGTACCAGGCGCAGAAGAATTTTTTATTCATTTTCATTAAAAAAAAATTAAATTTTTTTTTTTTTTTTTATAATTAAATCAACTTAAAAAACACTATATACACTTACAATTAGTGCACCAACCACAAAACCTCCCTTTTTCATGACAAAAACGTCCCTTTTTCATGACAACGAAAAAAAAAAAAAAAAAAAGGACACCCCCCCACCCCCCAGCCGGGCCTTGGGACAAATTATTAAGCCTTGACCGGTCCGCGGATACAAAAAAGTTGGGAACCACTGGTTTGTGTTATGCGATTCAGAATCAATTCAAATTTTTGAAAAATCGATTTTTATTTATATACTCTGCCTAAGATTTTTCTTTCTCGTAATTCAGCGGTATATGTCTGTGGACTCGTTTCTGCTAATCAAAGCTCAGAGAATTGTGCATTTGGGTTTTCTGGCAACGTCTGGTGGTTAAGGGGTTGCAATTGCATTAAAACAGCATTTTTTTTGTTTTTCAGTTGGCAAAAAATCAGATTAATCTGTTTTCATGGAAAATGCAGAGCAAATATACCGTAATTACAGTCTGTTAAAAAACACAAGTTCTAATGGGAGTCAATTGGGCCGAAAGAGTTCTTAAGAGAAGGTGTGTACACTTTGTATCTTTTTCTAACAATGTTGCAATCAACAACACAATGCGATTGTATTAAAAAACAACAACAACAACAACAAAACTCCCTGACAAACCGTCAAACTGAACAGTCATGTCACATAACGCCTGTTTTGGCCCGTAGGGGAGCGCGGGGTTAGAACAAGTCAAGCAGCGCCACTGAATGCAAATAAAATTTTGACTTTGGAGATTTCATTGTACCGTCAATCAAAAAGAAGTCTCTGCCGCCGTCCTTTGGCGCCTTACGCTGGAAAAATGTCTGCATGAGCTAATGGAAAGTATTTTTAGGTGAGTGCAAGTCTTATCTTTCAGCATGCATGTTTTTGAGGACCAAGGAGGTATGGCACTGAGCTGGTCCACGTAAAAACTAATAAGCATGTTCACTATCTTCTATCAGTCGGCTCTTTCAGGAGAAACGTCTGAACTTGATAAGTTTCTGGAAGGCCTGCTTAAACTCGTCGTTGAAGGCGGTGTAGATCACCGGGTTGATCAGCGAGTTGAGGTATCCCAGCCAGGTGAAGACGTCAAAAAGCACGGGGTGGGACCAGCACTCTAAGCAAATGGCCATGACCAGCGTGAACACGAAGAACGGCAGCCAGCAGACGATGAACGCTCCCAGGATGATACCCAGAGTCTTGGTGGCTTTCCTCTCTCGTGCCGCGCACAAGCGCTTCCTCTCCAGCACACTGTCCGCCAGCTTCACCTTCACGCTGTTCATGAAGAGCGGCGACCCCCCGCCGCCCTTCGGCACTCCCCGCGCCGGAGGAATGCAGGTGCACTTCCTGGTTGGTGGTCGAATTGAGGGAACAGAGAGACGAGCCTGCGAGGTCTGAATGAGCTGTGCCGTGGTGAAGCGTTTCCCGGACGACGTCGGCATCTTAAAAATGCGGGAGCGGGCTGCGACATAAATCCGCCCGTAGAGGATGACTAGAAGCACCGTGGGGACGTAGAAGGCTCCAAAAGTGGAGTACAGGGTGTACGAGATCTGATCCGTGTTCACCATACACTCCGTCAGCTCCTCGTGGGCTTTGGCCTGCCGCCAGAAGAGCGGAGGCATGGAAATGGGATATGGAGATCACCCACACCACGGCGACCATCACCGCCGCCCGCCGCATGGTGCGCCGTTTGGAGTACTCCAGCGCGTCCGTGATGGCCCAGTAGCGGTCCAGGGCGATGACGCACAAGTGGAGGATGGACGCCGTGCAGAAGGTGATGTCGGACGACAGCCAGATGTCGCAGACAATCTGCCCCAGCGACCAGGTCTTGCTCACGGTGTACAGGATGCTGATGGGCATCACCAAGATGGACACCAGCAGGTCGGTGACGCCAGCGAGCCGATCAGGAAATTGGCGGGCGTGTGCAGCTTCCTGGTGAGGAAGATGGTGGCTATGACAAAGGCGTTGGACAGCACCGTGGCCAAGGTGACCACGCTCAGGAGCGCCGACAGAGATATCTGGAGGCCCAGGAGCGTGGCGCCGCTCCAGTAGGGAGTCACCGTGGGATCGGGACTGTCTGTGAAGTTGCCGGTGAAGTAGTCCAGGGAGATGTTGTCCATCTCCATCTTTTTTTGGTGATCCTCTTCACTGAAGCACACCCCAGGAGCCACGCCTCGGAGACAGCTGGGGCGTTATTCCCCTTCAGTCCCCATGCCGTCTTCATATCAACCATAATCCCATCATTCGGGCTCCCAGCTAATGGCGCTGTAACCGAAGCCGACTTTATTTGTCCAATGCAGTTTTCAAGCATCGATCGGCCCCCCGGCTCGTGCGGCGAGATGAATCCTAATTTGTATTCAGCTTATGTCAGACGGGCACTTTTGTTCTTCTTTCTCTCCACTCCTATTATCTTGATCTCCAAGCAGCCGGGCGGCAAACAACCCCTCGACACCAAACCTTCCTATCTATCAAACGTTTTAATGGTCTCTGCCGTCCGTGCCTTATTGGAAGGCGACGATAACGAGGCAGATACACGGGTCGGCCGGGCGTCCTGTGTGATATCTCTTCTGGGAGTCCACGTGGGGACCGTCACGGTGATGGAATCCAACACGGAGGACGGTCAAAGCTCGGACCATTCTTCTTGGGGATGAATCTCCTGCACAGACAAGAGAAACATCATTTTTCACTGAATTGCTTTCTTATTTCTCCACACAAAAACAAAAAAGATAAACATCACATGACAACCTTGGACCTGAACACATAGATCTTTGTGACTCAACGCCCACAACACCACCTATTCCTTTATTTACACCCTGCACAGTTGGTGCATGCTCATTGGTAACTGACAAACGTAGAGTTTGGGGATACGGGCTGTTTCTTGGCAAATTTTTTGTCATTACGTTACGCGTCTCACCACCTGCTCAGTGGCCTAGTGGTGATCGTTAGGTGAGTTCAAACCCCAGCCGAGTCATACCAAAGACTATAAAAATGGGACCCATTACCTTCTTGCTTGACACTCAGCATCAAGGGTTGGAATTAGGGGTTAAATTACCAAAAATGACTCCTGGGCGCGGCCACCGCTGCTGCTCACTGCTCCCCTCACCTCCCAGGGGGGGGGGATCAAGTGTGATGGGTTAAATGGAGAATAACTTCGCAACACTTCGTGTGTGTGTGACAATCATTGGTACTTTAGCTTATTAGCCGATCCTTTTTTTTTTTTTTTTTACAAAGTTATGAACTCTGCATCTTATACAAAGGCTTTTCTTCGCTAACAGCTAAATTATGGAATTAATTAGGCAAATAAATTATACAACGTACTAGAATGATCCACCTGAAAACTGTTCAAACTCCAAGTATAATATCGTTAATTATAGTTTGCTTTGTACATCATTTTAATTGTTTGCAATTAGGACGCTAAAGGCAGGGCTTTAAAGGCACACGCCCAATATTGTTGTCCGAGTGGAAATCGGTTGAAATTCGGGAGAATGGTTGCCTAGGGAGATTTTCGGGAGGGGCATTGAAATTCGGGACTCTCTGTTATGATCTGTAGCCCTTGTGTTTTCAGCACCTTTTCAGTTTGTGTGTCTGAGTTGCCATGACGGCAAATTACATTCACCTGCCTCTGGTTAGTGTTCGGGACGCGCACCTGTTGCCCGGGCACTAATCAGAGGGCTATTTAGTCCTTGCCCTGGCCTTACTCGGTCTAGCTTCCGAATTTGTTTTCTACAACAGATGACGACGTTTGATTCCTGTTCTGTACCCTTTACCTTCTAGCTCCAACCCTAGCTCCTTTAGTTTTTGCCTTAAGTGCTATGAGCAAGTTTTTCTTTGTTATCATTTGATTTATTTCTAAATAAATCCTTTGTTCCTACCTGCACGCTGTGTCCGAAGCCCGATCTGCATTCCTGGGAGAACAAACCCCGCATAACGATGCGACTCGGTCGTCACACTCTCCCGGGAAAGGAGGGAGGGTTGGCAGGTAGGGTGATAAGGCGCACTGTCGATTTTTGATTAAATAAAAGGATTTTAACCGTGTCTAACAGTCCGCAAAATAAGGTAACGACTTTGTTTTGTTGCGATCCGTGACTTGGATCTTTACATGTTGTTTATTTTTCCATCTTTGTTTCATTTTTCGTCTAACCCGTTTATTTCCTGTTTTTGTCCATTACTATGGTTACTCATTAGTGCACCTGCTACATTCGGTCCGCACACCTGCTTCAGCTAATCACCCTCCTTTGTAAGCCAGCCTCTTCTGTTTATTCTTTCTGGGACTCTAATTTGCTCACATGCAACAAGTAACGTCAGGTATGTTTTTCTCGCTAGCTCATTAGCTAAGCCACCCTATTGTCATCTTTAGCTCACATGCTAATCATCTTTGTTTTTACTTTTTGTGCCATCGTGCCAAGTTTTAGTTCTTTATATTTCCTAGCTTACACGCTAGCGTCTTTTGTTTCCCTTTTTATTAGCTCCAGTGTTTTTGTTCGAGCTCACTTTTTGTTAATAAATTTGTAAGATCCTACCTTTGTTGTGTTCTTCGTTTGACGCATCCTCGAGGGAATCGAACCCAGTACCACGATGCCGAACCGGCGTTACATGTTTGATACTTTTTAGAATGAATTGTTTTGACAATTGAGAAGCATCCCGGAACGTTGTCGGCCGATAAGATGATGCGTTTAAACATCCGTCAAGCAAACAGCTTATCTCCTCTGGTCTGGCTTACAAGACAATGAGATAATGAGACCCGTAATGAATGGAGCAGAGGAAAAGATTTCCAATCAAGAACAGGCCCTGCCCTAAATTGGGCTGCACACTATTTGCGCGGAATATATTAGATCCTCCATCTGGCTTCGAAAATTTAATGAAAGAAAGCAGAGCCCCGACCAGCAAGTTCCTACAACTACCGGCCAAATGCAAAGCGGATCATAAGACATATACTCTAAGTCAGACTCCATTCATAAATAATATCTAGTTCACTCCTCTACTCAGACTTGGGCCCGAATCCCACATACACTGTACACATATGTGTTTGTGCAGCATGGGGTCAACCTGCGTACAACCCTCTGACCCCGGCGGGACCTGCAAACACATTACAGCCCCCTGCTGGTAGGAAGCTAATTGATTTAACTCGGGAGAGAGCGTCTGTCAGCGCTTGTCTGCCGTTTACTCAACCCAGCACTCAACGCTTGCCGGGTAAGGATGTAATAAGTGTGTGTTTGTGCGTGTGTGTGTGTTTGTGTGTGTGTGTGTGTGTGTGTGTGTGTGTGTGTGTGTGTGTGTGTGTGTGTGTGTGTGTGTGTGTGTGTGTGTGTGTGTGTGTGTGTGTGTGTGTGTGTGTGTGTGTGTGTGTGTGTGTGTGTGTGTGCAGGGAGTGAACGTCGAAAGGGAAGACAACTGATACTGGTTGGATGACATGGATGAGGACTTAATTGGAGTCAAGGGACCCTTTGCCGATGAAGAATTAGGTAATTGCTAAAAATTCCCAATAGGTGTGTCATCATTTAAAACCGAGGGCAATAGGCTAACGCCGGTCAAAGATCCTCCTCCCGGCTCTGTCACTGGAGGCACAGCTAAAATGCTCGTCAGGGAACCTCTACATGTGTTCTGCTGTCACTCAGTGTTGACATCAGTACAAAGATCCTCACTGACTGCAAAAATAGTAGTCCAAGTTCCGCTTTATAATAAGAGTGTACTGCTCTTTTTTTTAAAGACCTATGTCAAAAAGGTTAGTCAAAGATCCGTGAATGTGAGTGTGAATGTTGTCTGTCTATCTGTGTTTGCCCTTCGATGAGGTTGCGACTTGTCCAGGGTGTACTGGGCCTTCCGCCTGATTGTAGCTGAGATAGGCACCGTCACCCCCCCCCACGACCCCAAAGGGAATAAGCGGTAGAAAATGGATGGATGGATGGATAGTCAAAGATCCTCTAATTGAGAGGAGCGTGATATGTTGTTTTAAGGACCTAATGGAAAAATGATAGTTCAAGATCCTCTTTATGACTGGGGTGAACTGCTGTGGTTTTTAAAGACCAACTGCGAAAAACACTAGTCCAAGATTCTCTATATGGTGGATACACACTGCTGTTTTTTGAAGGACATACAGTAAAAATGTTGTACAAAGATCCTCTACATAACACCGGCACGCTGCTGTTTTTTTAGGGACCTACTAAAAAAACGCTCGTCAAAGATCCTCTAATTGAGAGGAGCGCAATTTGTTGTTTTAAAGACCTAATGGACAAATGCTAGTCCAAGATCTTCTTCATGACTGGGGTGAACGGCCGTGTTTTTTTAAAGACCAACTGCAAAAAACACTAGTCCAAGATTCTCTATATGGTGGATACACAGTGCTGTTTTTTGAAGGACATATTGCAAAAAATGTTATTCAAAGACCCTCTGCATGACAGGAGTGCACCGCTGTTTTCTTAGGGACCTACTACAAACATTCGAGTCAAAGATCCTTTAAACGACAGAAGCAGACTGCTGTTTTTTTTTTTTTTTTAGAAGGAATTCAATCATGCTTGACAATAATGCTCTGTATGACAGGAGCACACTGCTGTTTTTCAAAGGACCAACTACAACTATTCTAGACAAATATCCTTTATATGACAGGAGTGTACAGTTGTTTTTAAGCACCTACTACAAAAGTTCTAGTCAAAGATCCTCCTACTGACATGACAGGAGTGCACAGCTCTTTTTTTAAGATGTACTACAAAAGTTCTAGTCAAAGATCCTCCACTGCTCTTTTTTAAACCCTTATTGCAAAAACTCAAGTCAAAGATTTTCTATAAGACAGGAGCGCAAGCTGCTTTTTTGAAGGACTTACTACAAACTTTCCAGTCAAAGATTCTCTATATGACAGGGGAACACTGCTGTTATTTTAAGAAACCTAATACAAAAATTCTAGTGAAATATCCTCTTTATCACAGGAGTGCACTGCTGTTTTTTTAAGATGTGCTACACAAATATGACAGGAGCGCTTTGCTGTTTTTTTAGTAACCTCCTACTAAAATTCAAGTCAAAGATCCTTTTTACGACAGGAGTGCACTGCTGTTTTTTTTTTTAGAAGGACTGCAAAAATGATTGTCAATAATGCTCTGTATGACAGGAGCTCATTGCTGTTTTTAAGGACCTACTGCAAAAATTTTAGTCAAAGATCTTGTATATGACAGGAGAACTCTACTGTTTTTTTAAGAACCTAATACAAAAATTCTAGTAAAATATCCTTGATATCACAGGAGTGCACTGCTGTTTTTTAAAGATGTACTGCAACAAATGGTTGTCAAATATGACAAGAGCGCATTGCTGGTTTTTAAGGACCTACTGCGACCATTCTAGTCAAATATTTTCTATATGACAGGAGCACACTGTTGTTTTTTTAAGAACCTGATACAAAAAATCTAGTAAAATATCCTCTACATAAGAGGAATAGACTGCTCTTCTTTTAAAACCCAACTGCAAAGATTTTGTCAAAGATCCACTATATGACAGGAGCGCACTGCTGTTTTTTTAAAGGACTTACTACAAACCTTCTAGTCAAAGGACTTTCTACAACAATTTTAGTCAAAGATCCTCTATATCACAGGAGTGTAGTGCTGTTTTTTGTAAGATGCACTGCAAACATGCGTGTCAAAGATCCTCTATACGACAGGAGCGCACTGCTGTTTTTTTATTTTTAGAAGGACTGCAAACATGCTTGTCAATAATGCTTTGTATGACAGGAGCGCACTGCTGTTTTTAAGGACCTACTGCAAACATTCTAGTCAAAGATCCTTTATATGACAGGAATGCACTGCTGTTTTTAAGCACCTACTACAACAATTCTAGTCAAAGATCCTCCTAATGACCTGCTGTTGTTTTTTTTGATGGACAGCAAAAATGTTTTTTTTTTAAATATTTTTTTAAGATGGACATCAAATATTCTTGTCAATGATCCTCTATATGACAGGAGCGCACCGCTGTTTTTTGTTTTTTTAAATGTACTGCAAAACATGCTTGTCAAAGGACCTACTACATAAATTATCGTCAAAGATCCTCTATATAACAGGAGTACATTGCTCTTCTTTTAAAGCCTTATAGCAAACATTCAAGTCAAAGATCCTCCATATGACAGGAGCGCGCTGCTGTTTTTTTGAAGGACTTATTACAAAACTTCTAGTAAATATCCTCTATACCACAGGAGTAAATAAATGATAAATGGGTTGTACTTGTATAGCGCTTTTCTACCTTCAAGGTACTCAAAGCGCTTTGACACTACTTCCACATTTACCCATTCACACACACATTCACACACTGATGGAGGGAGCTGCCATGCAAGGCGCTAACCAGCACCCATCAGGAGCAAGGGTGAAGTGTCTTGCTCAGGACACAACGGACGTGACTAGGTTGGTACTAGGTGGGATTTGAACCCGGGACCCTCGGGTTGCGCACGGCCACTCTCCCACTGCGCCACGCCGTCCCTGTACACTGATAGTTTTTAAAGATGTACTACAAAAAATACTTGTCAAATATTGACAGGAGCGCATTGCTGTTTTTTAAGGACCTACTACAAAAATTCTAGTCAAAGAGTACACTGCTCTTCTTTTAAAACCCAACTGCAAAGATTTAGTCAAAGATCCTGTATATGACAGGAGTCAAAGTTCCTCCACTGTGCACTTCAGTACAAAGATGCAAGTCAGAGATCCTATATATGACAGGAGCGCTGTGTTAAGACAGTAGCAATCTTCCGCGCGTTAAGTAAATATAAATGGCGCGATGATGTCCGTGCAACCCGTCGTCGTGCGGGTTGCATGGACCATCAAGGAAAGACATTGCTGAGCAGGTTTGACTCCTGTTTATTCTTTCAATAAAGCAAGCTTGTCCGCGGTCGGGTCGCTTTTCAGCTCCTTCTCTCCTGCTCCTCCTCGCTCGCCTTCAGTTGGCAGCGTCTTCGTCATCTGCGGCTGGCTCTTTCTTGCTCTCGATCGTCGGGTACTGCTCCTGGTTCTCCTACTCCTTCTGCCACGATACCTCCTCCTTCTTCCCTTTTATACAGCCAGAGGAGATAAGATGATTGTGTGCCTGATATTGCGCGTAGCCTCGCTCCCGGCACGCCCCGCCTCTCCGCTCAGCCGCGTTCTCCGCCTCCTTGCCGCCATCTTGGGCAGGGCTCCAGCGTGCCCTGTCCCGCTGCTCGTTTGCCGGCTCCGCCTCTCTACAGCGCATAAATATCCAGTGCTAACAATCCAGATGCAATAAAAAATCATGTTGCTAATGTCAAAACATTAAAAGTAACAGGGGTTAACTTCTTTTTACCCTTGTTTAACAACAAAGCTAACTGGTGCGATGAATCAAGCACATCTTTTTTCAGTGAGTCGCCATTTAACTTTTTTTTTTTATGACATTGTAAAAATGTCACAGTTGATAAAGGATTTTTTTGGGATGCGGACAGTTTTGAAGAGACTATTTCACTTTAAAAGAGTGACCTATATGATGAGCCAAAAAAAATCTTTAGAAAACAAACTAAAATCACCTTCAATGTTCTTGCCAAATCCCAACGGGGCAAAGCATTGGAAGTGCATGTGAAAGACTGCCAAGTAGCTGCAGGAATAAAGGTTATGCAAAGTCACCATATTTTTTTTGTTATTTTTTTGTTTTGTTTGTTTTTTTACGCGCAAGCCGAGCGTCAGAGCGTGGCTTTATGAGCCGGATTCACCAGATGTCCACCTTTAACATTTCATTTGGGGCTAGTGTCGCCACACAAAATAACATTGATTGTGGTGTTTTGTCTAGAAAAGCTAAATAATAAATGTGTGCAAGAATGAAAATATGAAATATAGATGAATCCTTGAGATAACGTCATATGTGTGTGTGTGTGTGTGTGTGTGTGTGTGTGTGTGTGTGTGTGTGTGTGTGTGTGTGTGTGTGTGTGTGTAGCCTAAAGGTTAAACAAACTATTGGTGGTTAGCATATTTTCATCCCGACAAGCCTACAATACAAAACAATGCTTGTAATCAATCTTTCATTTAGAAAGGCATATATATATATATTTTTTTTTGAGCCAGGGGGGATTTTTGGTACCCGTGATGTTTGCAGGTGCCCGGGAGCACTGAGAGTAGGTGTTCTTCTTGGGGTGCGTGGGTGTGCACATGCACACACCATCTGCACCACCCTCCAACCGTCCTCCTACGCACACATGCAAATGCGAGTGCAAGAAAAAAGGCTTTTTTTTTTTCTCCCTCTCTTATTGTTATTTTTTTCTACACTTAGAAGGCTCTACTGTGTAGTTGGTGCCAACCCAAACATGGGACTAAGGTTGTATGGCATACCGGTGCTAACAAAGTACCGTGGTATTAATGAATTAAAGAAAAAGGTACGATACTGCCTTCAAAAAATACCATTATTTATTTTCATCTACATAAGTTGCTGGTAATATAAGCCGAGGCGCATGTTGAGTCTGTCAACACGCACACAGATTATTACCGAGGGTACACGAAGCGCATTATGGAGGTATTTTGGCTTCAAAACCAATGATAAAGGTGAAACTATAAACCAGGTCTCCTCAACCTTTTTGGCTTGGGGGCCGCAATGGGTTAAAACAATTTGGCCGGGGGCCGGGCTGAATGTGTGTATGTATGTATGTATGTATGTATGTATATTAGGGGTGTGGGGAAAAAATCGATTCGAATTTGAATCGCGATTTTCACTTTGTGGGAATCAGAATCGATTCTCATTTTTAAAAAAATTCTTTTTATTTTTTTTAATCAAAGATTCACAGCCCTAATATATATATGTATATATATATATATATATATATATATATATATATATATATATATATATATATATATTTATATATATATATATATATATATATATATATATACATTAGGGCTGTGAATCTTTGGGTGTCCCATGATTCGATTCAATATCGATTCTTTGGGTCGCAATTCGATTATACATCGATTTTTTCGATTCAACGCGATTCTCGATTCAGAAACGATATTTTTCCGATTCAAAAGGATTCTGTATTCATTCAATATGTAGGATTTCAGTAGGATCTACCCCAGGCATGCTAGCAGCGTAGTAGATTTTTTTTAAAAAGCTTTTATAATTGTAAAGGACAATGTTTTATCAACTGAGTGCAATAATGTAAATTTGTTTCAACTATTAAACAAACCAAAAATATGACTTATTTTATCTTTGTGAAAATATTGGACGCTGTGTGTTGTCAACCTTGGTGTATGTGTGGCGTATATTTTTTTGTGGATGTGTGTGTGTGTGTACGTGAGCCCGTAGTGTGTCTCTGTTCCGCGGCCTTGATGTATTGTCCAGTCACTAGTCCAAAGTCAACAACAACAGGTGTGTGTCCATGAGAGAGAAGAAGGGAGTTTGTTGTGTCTTCGCTGCACTGTCCTTAGGGAGAATCTCGAAGCCAGGGAAACAATCCAAGTTAGAATGATTTTGTATGCGGGTGAAAATATATTTTGCTTTTCACCCTAAATAGTCTATGACTGGTCCTCAAAACTTCGGGGTAGACAGTCCGATGTCACCCACAGTTCTTCCCGCATCCTCCAATCATTTGTGGCAGCTTTGGGGTACTTTGAAGACTGCCAGCAACTTCCAATTTGTCGACAAACCAGAGCAACGCTTACTCCAATCAGCAGATGTCCTGTTGTCATAAATAGGTGGATATCTTCACGTCCTCGACAGAAAAGGGTCGTCAGGCACGCGGCACTCCTTCTTCCCCCAAGAGTCCGTCGTGTGTCCAGCAACAACCGCTTCGTCACGACAGCAGGTTCCCCCAAGCCCAAGATCTTGTCAATTTTGTTGAGGCCAGTTAAATAGTTCCAATGTTTAGATTTGGAGAGCATTGAAAAAGAGGCAACAAGAAAGTTAAGACAAGACAAAACAAAGAAGCAAGCAGGAGAGATAAGGGAGAGGAAAGGGGAGCGTCCACCCTCGATGAGTGCCAGAGAGAAATAAGAGTGACGCCATGTAAGTACAATATCGTATGCATGGCATTGATCTTTATGTGTCAAACTGCATTTACACATATAAAAAGGGTATGGGTTCATCAAACCGTAGGTAAAACGTACTTCAAATATGTAAACTAACTTGCTCAGCAAATTTTATATTTGCATAAAACTGATTCAAATTCAACCTCCCTACGTCGTATAGCTTATGTTCTTAAAATCGGGCCGATAATGAAACCCGGCCGGCCGGCCAGCTGCTGCAGAGACATTATTATATAACTACACGATACACCCCCAGTCACGTCAAATAATATTCCCTGCTATACGGTATGGACATGAATGACCCTTAGAAAATGGAGCAGGTCCATTACAGATCTAGGACACCTGAGGGGCCCCTCATTAAAACTGATACAATAGGACGGAGCGAACACTCACGCACACGCACACACACACACACACACAGAACAGTATACCTTTCTAGTGCACATGTTCAGTGACATTTTTCTGCATACTGTATATTTTGTTACGTCTTCGGGGGCGCATAGCTGCGCTGGTAGCGTTCCTTTCAATGCAGAAGACAAGCAGGAGTAGCGTAGAGGTAAGATGATTTTTAATACAAACCCCGTTTCCATATGATTTGGGAAATTGTGTTAGACGTAAATATAAACAGAATACAATGATTTGCAAATCCTTTTCAACCCATATTCAATTGAATGCACTACAAAGACAAGATGTTTGATGTTCAAACTCATAAACTCTATTTTCTTTTGCAAATAATAATTAACTTAGAATGTCATGGCTGCAACACGTGCCAAAATAGTTGGGAAAGGGCATGTTCACCACTGTGTTACATCACCTTTTCTTTTAACAACACTCAATAAACGTTTGGGAACTGAGGAAACTAATTGTTGAAGCTTTGAAAGTGGAATTCTTTCCCATTCTTGTTTTATGTAGAGCTTCAGTCGTTCAACAGTCCGGGGTCTCCGCTGTCGTATTTTACGCTTCATAATTCGCCACACATTTTCGATGGGAGACAGGTCTGGACTGCAGGCGGGCTAGGAAAGTACCCGTACTCTTTTTTTTAAAATCCACGCTGTTGTAACACACGCTGAATTTGGCTTGGCATTGTCTTGCTGAAATAAGACGGCGCTTAAATGGCAGCATATGTTGTTCCAAAATCTGTATGTACCTTTCAGCATTAACATGCTTGCCATCACAGATGTGTAAATTGCCCATGCCTTGGGCACTAATGCACCCCCATACCATCACAGATGCTGGCTTTTGAACTTTGCGTCGATAACAGTCTGGATGGTTCGCTTCCCCTTTTGTCCGGATGACACGATGTCGAATATTAGAGCTCAGAAATTATTATGTAGAAAGCTGGAACGCAAATGGCGCACGACTAAACTTGAGGTGCACCATCAAGCATGGAGTGATGGTTTAATAACTTATAAACGCATGCTTACCTTAGCTAAAGCTAAATATTACTCAAATCTCATCCACCGTAATAAAAACGATCCTAAATTTTTGTTTAGTACGGTAGCATCGCTAACCCAACAAGGGACCCCCTCCAGTAGCTCCACCCACTCAGCTGATGACTTTATGCAATTCTTTAGTAAGAAAATTGAAGTCATTAGAAAGGAGATTAAAGACAATGCGTCCCAGCTACAACGGTGTTCTATTAACACTGATACGATGGTATATACGGCGGATACTGCCCTCCAAAATAGTTTCTCTCGTTTTGGGGAAATAACATTAGAGAAATTGTTACAACGTGTAAATGGAATAAAACAAACAACATGTTTACTTGACCCACTTCCTGGGAAACTGATCAAGGAGCTCTTTGTATTATTAGGTCCATCAGTGCTAAATATTATAAACTTATCACTTTCCTCGGGCACTGTTCCCCTAGCATTCAAAAAAGCGGTTATTTATCCTCTTCTTAAAAGACCTAACCTCGATCCTGACCTCATGGTAAACTACCGACCGGTGTCTCACCTTCCCTTTATTTCAAAAATCCTCGAAAAAATTGTTGCGGAGCAGTTAAATGAACACTTAGCGTCTAACAATCTATGTGAAACCTTTCAATCCGGTTTCAGGGCAAATCACTCCACGGAGAAAGCCCTCGCAAAAATGACTAATGATCTTTTGCTAACGATGGATTCTGATGCGTCATCTATGTTGCTGCTCCTCGATCTTAGCGCTGCTTTCGATACCGTCGATTATAATATTTTATTAGAACGTATCAAAACACGAATTGGTATGTCGGACTTAGCCCTGTCTTGGTTTAACTCTTATCTTAATGATAGGATGCAGTGTGTCTCCCATATGTCCCGGCAAGAAATCTGCGTTCAAAGGACTCCGGCTTATTAGTGATTCCCAAAGCCCAAAAAAAGTCTGCGGGCTATAGAGCGTTTTCCGTTCGGGATCCAGTACTCTGGAATGCCCTCCCGGTAACAGTTCGAGATGCCACCTCAGTAGAAACATTTAAGTCTCACCTTAAAACTCATTTGTATACTCTAGCCTTTAAATAGACTCCCTTTTTAGACCAGTTGATCTGCCGTTTCTTTTCTTTTTCTTCTATGTCCCACTCTCCCTTGTGGAGGGGGTCCGGTCCGATCCGGTGGCCATGTACTGCTTGCCTGTGTATCGGCTGGGGACATCTCTGCGCTGCTGATCCGCCTCCGCTTGGGATGGTTTCCTGCTGGCTCCGCTGTGAACGGGACTCTCGCTGCTGTGTTGGATCAGCTTTGGACTGGACTCTCACGACTGTGTTGGATCCATTATGGATTGAACTTTCACAGTATCATGTTGGACCCGCTCAACATCCATTGCTTTCCTCCTCTCCAAGGTTCTCATAGTCATCATTGTCACCGACGTCCCACTGGGTGTGAGTTTTCCTTGCCCTTATGTGGGCCTACCGAGGATGTCGTAGTGGTTTGTGCAGCCCTTTGAGACACTAGTGATTTAGGGCTATATAAGTAAACATTGATTGATTGATTGATTGATTTCCAAAATCAATTTGAAATGTGGACTCGTCAGACCACAGAACACTTTTCCACTTTGGATCAGTCCATCTTAGATGATCTTGGGCCCAGAGAAGCCGGCGACATTTCTGGATGTTGTTGATAAATGGATTTCGCTTTGCATAGTAGAGCTTTAACTTGCACTTACAGATGTAGCAACTAACTGTATTTGGTGACAGTGGTTTTCTGAAGTGTTCCTGAGCCCGTGTGGTGATATCCTTTAGAGAGTGATGTCGGTTTTTGAATCAGTGCCGTCCAAAGGAATCGAAGATCTCGGTCATTCAATTATGGTTTCCGACCATGCCGCTTACGTGGAGTGATTTCTCTAGATTCTCTGAACCTTTTGATGATATAAGTTACCGTAGATGTTGAAATCCCTAAATTTCTTGCAATTGCACTTTGAGAAACGTTCTTAAACTGTTTGAATATTTGCTCAGGCAGTTGTGGACCAAGGCGTGTACCTCGCCCCAACCTTTCTTGTGAAAGACTGGGCATTTTTTGGGAAGCTGTTTTTATACCCAATCATGGCACCCACCTGTTCCCAATTAGCCTGCACTCCTGTGGGATGTTCCAAATAAGTGTTTGATGAGCATTCCTCAACTTTATCAGTATTTATTGCCACCTTTCCCATCTTCTTTGTCACGTGTTGCTGGCATCAAATTCTAAAGTTAATGATTATTTGCACAAAAAAAACGTTTATCAGTTTGAACATCAAATATGTTGTCTTTGTAGCATATTCAACTGAATATGGGTTGAAAAGGATTTGCAAATCATTGTATTCCGTTTATATTTACATCTAACACAATTTCCTAACTCATATGGAAACGGGGTTTGTAAATAAAACGCAGGACAAAAACACTAATTGCAAAACTAAGACAGGTGAAGAGAATCAGTGCCCATGGAAACCAACAGAAAACAGGGTGCACGGTGGAAACAGACTAAAACAGAAAAACTACCAAACATAAATCATGCCATGACCCGGGTAACGGATCGTGACATATTTTACATAGAAAATGTTGATCGATTTTAATACATATGAAGAATTTTTGTTTTTATATTTCAGTCCATTGTAAACTAAACCAAAAAAAAAATGTATTGTGTTCTATATATGGTAATCACTTTTTAAAGATATAATAATACAAAATACAAAAAAAAGATTGCATTTTTTGGGGGGGGTTTAAGTCAACTTTTTTTTTAGATTAAAAAACTAAACTAAAATATATAATCATGATATAATATGGTAAATAATTATTCATCAATAAAGATTCAAAAGTGACCTATTATGCATAAATGACCTTTTCTTGCATATTGGTGTCTGTTTTTGTGTATTTGGGATCTGCATTAATCTCGCAAATTTGCAACCAATCCATCGATGGAGGTAAGATGGATATATTTATAAAAAAATCTTTCCTTTTTTCATAATTCCGTCAAAGGAGCCCTTTGGAATTCGCCCAATTTGAGATGTTTTTCCAACATGTGACGTCAGCAGATATCTCCATATGAAGGTATAGATTTTACGCGAGTCCACCATTGTAGTCAGAAAATTAAGTCAATAAGCTCGATTTTTTTTCTCCATCTTGTTGTGGGGCAGACCAGCTTGCATCCTTCGCTGTTTCTAATTCAAGTAAACCGAAAGTTTTAACCTACATTGCATCTGAACAGTATTGACATTGCTGCACTTTTTCCACGTTTTGTTATGTCGCAGCCTTATTCCAAAATGGAATAAACTTCTTTTTGTCCTCAAAATTCTACACACAATACCCCTAATGACAATGTCAAAATGTTGGTTTTGAAACCACATGTACATAAGTGTTTAGACCCTTTGCTCAATACTTAGTTGATGCACCTTTGGCAGTAATTACAGCCTCTAGTTTTTTTTTATAAGATGCCAGAAGCTTGGCACACCTATCTTTGGGCAGTTTTACCCTTTCCTCTTAGACAATTCTTTTTTGCAAGCTCTGTCAGAGGTACAGCATTCCTCTGTGGAGAGAGGAGAACTTTCCAGAAGGACAACCATCTCCAGTTATCCACCAATCAGGTTTGTATGGCATAGTAGCCAGACAGAAGCAATTCCTGAGCAAAAGTTTCCCCAAATCCTGAGAGTCTGAAAGACTATCAGACCATGAGAAATAAAAATATCTGGTCTGATGAGACAAAGATTGAACTCTTTGGTGTGAATGCCATGCGTCATGTTTGGAGGGAACCAGGCACCACTCTAAACCAGGCCAATCAGTGAAGCATGGTTGTGGCAGCATCATGATATGGGGATGTTTTTGTCCACAGGAACTAGAAGACTAGTCACGATAGAGGGAAAGATGAACCCAGCAATATACAGAGACATCCTGGATGAAAACCAACACTTCCAATCATACTTGCCAACCCTTCCGTATTTTCCGGGAGACTGCCCAAATTCAGCACCTCTCCCGAAAACCTAACGGGACAAAATTTCTCCCGAAAATCTCCCGAAATTCAGACGGACCTGAGTAAGGACAGCCTGTTTTCACGTCCGCTTTCCCACATTATAAACAGTGTGTTTGCCCAATGACGTTATAACTGTAGAATTATCGGGAGCGAGTTCTTGGTTTCCTATGTGGGTTAATTGTGAGGCAGTTTCATTAACGTCCTCCTAGTGCAGTAACAACACACAGCAACAGCAGTCACGTTTTCGTCTACCGTAAAGCAGTTCGTCTGCCGTAAACAGCAATGTTGTGACACTCTTAAACAGGACAATACTGCCATCTACTGTACATGCACCACAACACCTCCAAGCAACTTCAACCCTTTACTAATACCCTCCTCCATTCACATCCCATCTCCCCGGATTGTAAATAACCTAATGTAAATTTTCGAATGTATTTCTAATGTATATACTTGTTCTTATGCTATCTGAACTTACTATGTTCTCTACTGGCTGTACATATCTTATTAAGTAAGACCTACACTGTTTCAATGTCCATTTCTCTGTTGATGCAATTGTTGATGACTGAAGTACTGATATCAACCAAAGCGCTTCATCCCACCCCCCGGATTGTAAATAATGTAAATAATTCAATGTATATACTATGATGATTAACTTGTGTGGCCCTGCAGGTGGCGACTTGTCCAGGGTGTACCCTGCCTTCCGCCCGATTGTAGCTGAGATAGGCGCCAGCGCCCCCCGCGACCCCGAAAGGGAATAAGTGGTAGAAAATAGATGGATGGATGGATGGATTAACTTGTGTGATGACTGTATAATGCTGATAGTATATAATTGTACCATGAATTGATTAACGTGGACCCCGACTTAAACAAGTTGAAAAACTTATTCGGGTGTTACCAATTAGTGGTCAATTGTACGGAATATGTACTGAACTGTGCAATCTACTAATAAAAGTTTCAATCAATCAATCAATCAATCAATCAATCATGCACATGTGACAATAACATCTACGGCTTTTAGAAAGTGCAGTGCACAACTGCTGTGAATATACTCCTCCCCTCTTAACCACGCCCCGCCCCCAACCACGCCCCCCATTTCCCGAAATCGGAGTTCTCAAGGTTGGCAAGTATGCTTCCAATCCAATATGATGGAGCTTGGGAGGTGCTGCAAAGAGGAATGGGTAAAACTGCCCAAAAGTAGGTGTGTCAAGCTCGTGGCATCGTATTCAAAAAGACTTGAGGCAGTAATTGCTGCCAAAGGTGCATCAACAAAGTACTGAGCAAAGGCTGGAATACTTACAGTATGTACATGGATTGTTTATTTCTTATAAATGTTCACAATTTGAAAAAAAAAAAATTCACATTGTCATTATGAGGTATTATCTTTAGAATTTTAAGGGCAAAAAAAAATGCACTGTACATCAGTCAGTAGATGTACATTTTTTGCGTTGAAAAAATCCGGAGGCACACCACCAGCAGAAATCATTAAAAAAAGTCGTTGTCGCAATTGTTGGTTATGACTTTAAACCATAACCAAGCATGCATCACTATAGCTCTTGTCTCAAAGTAGGTGTACTGTCACCACCTGTCACATCACGCTGTGACTTATTTGGAGTTATTTGGTGTTTTCCTATGTGTAGTGTTTTAGTTCCTGCCTTTCGTTCCTATTTTGTGGTCTTTTTCTCTTTTTTTGGTATTTTCCTGTAGCAGTTTCATGTCTTCCTTTGAGCGATATTTCCCGCATCTGCTTTGTTTTAGCAATCAAGAATATTTCAGTTATTTGTATGCTTCTTTGTGGGGACATCGTTGATTGTCATGTCATGTTCGGATGTAAATTGTGGACGCCGTCTTTGCTCCACAGTAAGTCTTTGCTGTCCTCCAGCATTCTGTTTTTGTTCACTTTGTAGCCAGTTCAGTTTTGGTTTCGTTCTGCATAGCCTTCCTTAAGTTTCGATGCCTTTTCTTAGGGACACTCAACTTTTGTTTATTTTTGGTTCAAGCATTAGACACTTTTTTACCTGCACGCTGCCTCCTGCTGTTTCTGACATCTACAAAGCAATTAGCTACTGGCTGTTACCTATTGATATGGAAAAGTATTACATGGTTACTCTGCCAAGCTCTAGACAGCACCGACACTAAACAACAACACATCATTTGCAGACTATGATTACTGGTTTGCAAAAAAAATATTTTTAACCCAAATAGGTGAAATTTGATAGTCTCCCACGGCACACCAAACTGTCTGCGATGAAGTGGCGACTTGTCCAGGGTGTACACTGCCTTCCGCCCGATTGTAGCTGAGATAGGCACCAGCGCCCCCCGCGACCCCAAAGGGGAATAAGCGGTAGAAAATGGATGGATGGACACCAGACTGTATCTTATGTCACAGTGGTTGAAAAACACTGGGGTAAACCACAAGGAAGTCTTTTATGTGTACTAAAAAAATCATAATATGTTCTCTTGTAAATGTTGGGGCTAAATATTTATACCAGGTGTACATAATATTATGGCAATTGCTGCCTTCTTAAGAACCGCATAACACATTCAGATCAAGACGACGTATTAGTTTGACAAGGCTTGTGAGTCCAACATAATAGCAGCTCGCTCTGGTATTGATTTATGGGGGGGAAATATCTTGGGACTCCTTAATGGACTCCGTGTCAGAAACGCTTAGACAACCCAAGACTAAAAAACTGGACATGTTTTCAAAATCCTCACAGGGGTTCGTTCTTGGGAGAAAAAAACTAACAAAAAAAGCAACCAAGACGTTTTTAAACCGTTCTAGATGAGCAATGACTCAAATTGTTGAATCAAAATATCCGCTCATGGATTGTACAGCACAGTACCTTTCAAAAACAGTTGTTTTTGCACAGTGTGTGAATGGGTGAACGTGGAAATAGTGTCAAAGTACCTTGATTAAGGTAGAAAAGCGCTATTCAAGTATAATCCATTTATATGGTTGCACTCTGTTAGAATAATTACATTTAAGTTATGATACAACTCTTATGCTTAGAGGCTGTTGCTATAGTTATCTATTGTGCTTGTGGAGGGGGGGGGGGCGTGGCCTGCAGCGAAGCGGGGTGTGCGACAGGTGCATAGACGGTCCACCTGGGCCTTGTTATCTAATCACCTGTCGCTCTGTATAAGCAGCAGCCTGAAGGGGAGATGGACTTGGAGCTGGAGGGGAGCTGGAGTGAGAATGAGAGCGTGACTGACTTGGACAAAGAGACAATTGCTAAAAAGCAACCCGCTGAACAGAAAAAAATAAAACTGTATTGTAACCCTGATCGGGGCTCTCATGAGCGGAAGAACCGCTTGTAGGGCAACCTCCACAGTGCTCTTGGGCACACAACTTGTTATCTTCCACGGCATATGAGGGGTAGACTCGCCGCAGATGTTTTCTTTGTTTTAGCCCGCTAACAGCCAAGGACTTCAAGTACATCAACGAAGATAAGACGACAGCACGCAGACAAAGCAGAGACAAGGCAATCACAAGGCCCCCAGCCCATTCCGTCACCTATTGTGTGTACTGGAGCGGCTTTGCATGATATGTGTGACCACTCCCTTTAGAGGCGGCCTCAGTGATGTTAACTAGGGAACTCGTGGGGGTGTACCTTAGAGCGTGGTGGAAGACTGTAATTGAGTGCGCAGCCCCAAACATTTCTCCCCATGAGCTAAATTGAACCCTGTCCCTCCCTGATTCCATGGTTCTTGTCTTGTTTAATAGATAGTTCGGTGTTTGAACCTGACACACTCCTAGAGCATAATTAAACACATCGAGCGTGGATCAAATCCCAGTCGTGTGTTTGATACCTGCTCACTTCTAATGACTGTGACAGAAAACTTTGCAACATAACCGCCTGTCTTCACGTACTCTTTAAGAATGTAATAATCACTTATTTTTCTGTTGTTTGATACTTTACATTAGTTTAGGATGCACTTTTCAGAGGCGGTATAGGACCGATTATGATTCATCAGTATCGCGGTACTTTACTAACACCGGTGTACCGTACAACCCTAATTCAAACACAGCGTTACTGTTCAAACTGTGTGTAGTGTTAAAATTGTTAGGTAAAGGTGGTGAAGAACCCCAAGATGCAGAGATGGCAGGCTTAATGCTTGATGTCCAAAATTCAGGAAAAACACAAACCAGGAACAGGGAAACTTGAAACAGGGAACAGGAACCAGCAAACAGGAAACGAGGAACTAGAAGACATCAAGCTGCGAACAGCTATCACCATACAGCATACAGCTTACAATACTCCAGCACTGACTGGAGGGCAAGGCAGGTATAAATAGCAGCTAGCTGATTAACACCAGGTGTGGCCAGGTGCCAATCAGCCGCAGCTGAGGGCAAACGGCGCTCAGGTAGACAAGCAGGAAATTGAACAAAAATAAGAGCGCTGACAGGAAATAAAACAAACACAGAGGAAAAACTAAAACAAAAACAAACTGTCAGTGACAAGCCTGACAACAATATCCTTGCTAAATTAAACAAAGCTCTTGTTTTTGATGAATACTTAGGCTTACTACGCTACCATATTTTTATGTTGGTCATTATGGTGGTACCTGGAGAGCCAAGTGTTTTCTGAAGTGGTACTTGGTGAAAAACAACCCAAGACTGAAAAACTGGGCATGTTGTTTAAAATAATGGTAACAGGGGTTCATTATTGGCAAAAAAATAAATAAAAATAAAAAACAAGACGTCATTAAATTGTTCTAGATGAGCAATAACTCAAATCGTTGAATTAAAACATCTCTTATGGATTTTACTGTACAGTACCTTTCAAAAACAGTCGTTTTTGTTTTTGCACTGACATAAAAAACAACAGCATTTGACCAATTATTTTTTTTTTGTTTTTTTTTTTGTCCTGTCTAGCTTCTCAGGCAAATCATATTGTTGATGTGGATGTAGATATCGGCTGTACAAATTTACTTTACAAAAGAAAAGTGTGAAAGTGTGGGGTACGTCTGTTGTTGCCTAATTTGTGTCACACCTGGACTAAGACTTGGACTATGGGATAGTTTGTTTCTCCGATGCAAAGGGAAATTGGCAAGAGCGAGACGTGAATGTAAGTACATTTTGATTTATTACTACACATCCAAACTACAAAAAGCAAACAAATGGCGTGCACAATGGCGGAGAACAAACTTGACTAATGAAAAACAAATGACTAGCATAACGGCTACAAACTATAAACATGAAACAAAAACACTTGCACTGTGACATGAATAACAAAACTTACGTGGCGTGGACAAAAGGAACAGTATGGTCTTTGGCAAGAAAGGAGTTGAGGGATATGGGATGTGATACGGGATGTGAAGTTGCCAGCCTGACTACCAGGTAACTGTGGTTTAAATAATAACTATGATCATTACAAACAGGTGTGAGGGCTGAGGACAGGGGCGTGACAAGAACTGAATGTCCAAAAAACAAAACCTGACCAAAACAAAACACAATTTCCTGGGCATGACAATTTGTATTTGACTTTATCAAATGGATTTATGTTATCATTTGGTGCAGCCGGGCAGGAGCAGGAGGGGATAAAAAGAGAAAAAAAAAAAAGGAAGACAGAGGAGGAAATTGTGGGGACAAGAGGGGGATAAGACAGAGAGACAAAAACAACAACAGCAAACAAAACAATAACAAAAACAACAACAATATCATCAGCAAATAGATATGTCAAAATATGATGGTAAAAGTGATAGCAAAGAAACAGTTAGTGTAATAAATAATAATACAGAAATGACAATGAACATTGTTACACTACAAATGGAGCAATACAAATACTAATAGAAATAGCTCTATTGATAATGAATAATACCAATTATTTTTACCTCAATTATCAACAATACAAATGCAACAATACATATATATAATGATAACTAAAGATACAAAAAAAAGCAGAAAAATTGAGGGGAAGAAAGAGAAGCCAGCTATGTTAACCTTGTAGATTGTTATAGTAACAATAAATTAAGCTTAGTCAGTCTGCCATGTGTTACTCAGTTTACCCTAGTTTACCGACCGTTTTTTTTTTAGATACATAATATATGTTGTGCATGAGTAAGCCTGAGCTGTAGAGTCGTAACATTCTTTATGGCTGCACTCAGAGACCGTAATTAAAACACATCGAGCGTGGATCAAATCCCGGTTGTGTGTTTGATGCCCGCTCACTTCTAATGACTGTGACAGAAAACTTTGCAACACAACTTCCTGTCTTCACATACTTGTTAAACCCCCCCAGTGACTCATCCAAACATCCACCTGACACCAGACTTTCTACTCGATGTTGTTACCTCACTCCCATGGTCAAATCCTCTAAAGGAAGCCAGAAAATTTTGGGGGTAAAAGGAGGACCGCTGTATCGGAGAGTAATCCCATTGGATTTAGAGTCAGGATTATACGCTAGGATTTGGACTGAGAAATCTGTTTCTCTCTCCTCTCACACCATCGATTTGGAAACTGGAGCTGCTCTACCGGTACTGCTTGGACTTCAACGTTGTCATCCACAAAACATATACTGTGGCAGAAAAAAAAATGCTGTATTGTCTTGAGTAAACGTAAAATTGTGGACGTAAAACATTTTATGCCAGGGTATTCTCAAAGTGTGGTACGGGTACCACAAGTGGTACGTAGGCTCTATCTAGTGGTACACCAAATAATTACTTAATTATATATTATAACGTTACAGTTTTTTTCCCCTATATTCAATACCAACCGGTACAGGTACCAAAATTATTTCGATACTTTTCGGTACTTTTCGCTACTTTTCTAAATAAAGGGGACCACAAAAAATTGCATTATTGGTTTTATTTTAACAAAAAATCTTACGGTACATTAAACATATGTTTCTTATTGCAAATTTGTCCTTAAATAAAATAGTGAACATACTTGACAACTTGTCTTTGAGTAGTAAATAAACAAACAAATGCTACTAATTTAGCTACTGACATACGCAGTAACATATTGTGTCATTTTCTATTCTTTTATTTTGTAAAACTTATTAAGGACAAGTGGTAAAAAAATTATTATTAATATACTTGTTCATCTACTGTTAATATCTGCTTACTTTCTCTTCTAACATCTTCTATCTACACTTCTGTTAAAATATAATAATCCCTTATTCGTCTGTTGTTTGATACTTTACAATAGTTTTGGATGTACTTTTCAGAGGTGGTATAGTACCGATTATGATTCATTAGTATCACGGTCCTACACTAACACCGGTATACCCTACAACCCTAACTCAAACACAGCGTTACTGTTCAAACTGTGTTTAATGTTACAATACCCTTGCTAAATACAATGAAGATCTTGTTTTTAATGAATACTTAGGCTTACTACGCTACTGTATTTTTATTTTGGTCATTAAGTGGGGTACCTGGAGAGGAAAGTGTTTTCTGAGGTGGTGCTTGGTGAAAAAGGTTTGAAAACAACTGCTCTATGGCCACAACTACATGGGGGCGGGGCCACCTGATCAGAAATGTTCTGATCAGTTTAGATGCCTACTGTTCAGGGATGTGCCGATCACAATTGGACATTTTTTTGTGAAAAAGTACGTGATCGACCCCTGCCGATTATTGCCTTTCGAAGCTGATCTCCTCTGACTTATTTTTGGTCACTGAACCGACAGGCAAATTCAAAAATACAGAAAATCGTGCCGATTGCACGGGAAGCTAAGGAAATATGTAACAGAGGCAGTTGGAAAATAATCAGCACCCACGGTAAACAAAAAAACATAAACAAAAGGGTGTTAAAACGGAACTAAAGAAGACAAACTAAAATAAAACATGATCCGGGCAACGGATCTTGACACTTAGTTAAAATAATCGCTTCCATTGAGGCAAATAAACTACATTTGCTAATATCTTAACTATCATTATTAAGTAGCATTATCACTGGAGGACGAGATTAAACGTGTTTCACACAGTAAGAGCAAGCCAGGGGCAGACATACCAATCGCTAAGTTAGTTTGAAATAACATACGAAATAAGTGCTTCAAGAAGTCTAGGTTTTTATTCTTTATTAACTCAAAGAATAATTCCCTGGATGACTTTGACAGCCAATACCAAAGGATTGTAATGTGTAGTAAATTTTAGTTTTTCTTTTGTTTACGATTTGTGTTTACTATTTACTCTATTGGGGTCAACAAATTATATGCAATAAAAGACAATAAGAAACTAGTTGTAATATTGAGTTGATAATGTTACACTATTAATAGTGCTCACTATAAATGTTTGGAACATTTACAGTTAATACATGTTTTTGGTAACGTATTGGAATCAGCCGATTTCTCTCACGGAAGATCGGAATCAGAGCATACAACCCTGATCAGAACATCCATACTACTGTTTAATTTCAACATTTCTTAACCTACGTATAACATAACTATTAACACAAAACATTAGAAAATTTGTAAAATAATATTGAAGGACAAAGTGTGGCTTTTCTTCCTGTCACTCACACACACCCGCGTTCCGCTGCAATACAAAGACCTCAAAAGACAAGAATATTTATGATGCATCTTTTAGGACAGTGGTTCTCAACTTTTTTTCAGTGATGAATTGATTTACATGGACCCCGACTTAAAAAAGTTGAAAAAATTATTGGGGTATTACCATTTAGTGGTCAATTGCACGGAATATGTACTGAACTGTGCAATCTACTAATAAAAGTATCAATCAATCAATCAATCAATCAATCAATGTACCCCCTGTGAAGCTTTTTTTAATTCAAGTACCCCCTAATCAGAGCAATTTTGGTTGAAAAAAAGAGATACATCAGTTTCTCATTTATTAAATTGTATAAAAATATTGCTCAGTTATAGTGGTCTTTCTGTCAGGCTTTCCCCTGACAGTTTGTCTACGTTTTAGTTGTTTCCTCTGCATTTGTCTGTTCCCTCTGTGTTTAGTATCTCCTGTCTTTAGTTCCTGTCTAGTGCTCTTATTTTGTCAGCTTCCTGTCCTGTTCCCTGAGTGCCGTGTTCCTCCTCAGCTGCGGCTGATTGGCACCTGGACACACCTGTTGCCAATCAGCCTGCTCCTATTTGTACCTGCTTTGTCTTGTGTCAGTTGCTGGATTATTGTATTGTCTTGTCGATGTCACGTCTAGTCGCTCTCGTGATGTGTTATCGCTCCTGACGTGTCGTACCTTGTCTTTGCAGCGTAGCGGTTAACTATATTCAGTTGATGTTTGTATCTTACTGTTTTTTGTTCCCTGCTTACGTTTTATTTTTCACCATACAAGTACGACTTCTGTTTGCCTGTTCCCTACCATCTAGCTTCCACGCTAAGGTCCTGTTCGTTATTTTCTAGCTCCCACGCTGGCTCCTTTTGTGTGATTATCCGCCTCGTGCGCGCTTTGTGTTTGTACCCTTTTGGCTTTGTTTTTGTCTTAGTATTTAATTAAATCTTGTTTTCACATTCCATGCCTGCCTCCATCTCTGCATCTTGGGGTTCGTCACCAAATAACCATGACACTTTGGGGCGGTATAGCTCGGTTGGTAGAGCGGCCGTGCCAGCAACTTGAGGGTTGCAGGTTCGATCCCCGTTTCTGCCATCCTAGTCACTGCCGTTGTGTCCTTGGGCAAGACACTTTACCCACCTGCTCCCAGTGGCACCCACACTGGTTTAAATGTAAAAATTAGATCAATCAATCAATGTTTACTTATATAGCCCTAAATCACTGGTGTCTCAAAGGGCTGCACAAACCACAACACAAACCACTACGACATCCTCGGTAGGCCCACATAAGGGCAAGGAAAACTCACACCCAGTGGAACGTCGGTGACAATGATGACTATGAGAACATTGGAGAGGAGGAAAGCAATGGATGTCGAGCGGGTCTAACATGATACTGTGAAAGTTCAATCCATAATGGATCCAACACAGTCGCAAGAGTCCAGTCCAAAGCGGATCCAACACAGCAGCGAGAGTCCCGTTCACAGCGGAGTCAGCAGAAAAACATCCCAAGCGGAGGCGGATCAGCATCGCAGAGATGTCCCCAGCCAATACACAGGCGAGCAGTACATGGCCACCGGATCGGACCGGACCCCCTCCACAAGGGAGAGTGGGACATAGGAGAAAAAGAAAAGAAACGGCAGATCAACTGGTCGAAAAATGGAGTCTATTTAAAGGCTAGAGTATACAAATGAGTTTAAAGGTGAGACTTAAATGCATCTACTGAGGTGGCATCTCGAACTGTTACCGGGAGGGCATTCCAGAGTACTGGAGCCTGAAATGAAAACGCTCTATAGCCCGCAGACTTTTTTTGGGCTTTGGGAATCACTAATAAGCTGGAGTCCTTTGAACGCAGATTTCTTGCCGGGACATATTGTACAATACAATCGGCAAGATAGGATGTAGCTAGACCGTGTAGTATTTTATACGTAAGTAGTTAAACCTTAAAGTCACATCTCAAGTGCACAGGAAGCCAGTGCAGGTGAGCCAGTACAGGCGTAATGTGATCAAACTTTCTTGTTCTTGTCAAAAGTCTAGCAGCCGCATTTTGTACCAACTGTAATCTTTTAATGCTAGACATGGGGAGACCCGAAAATAATACGTTACAGTAGTCGAGGCGAGACGTAACAAACGCATGGATAATGATCTCAGCGTCTTTAGTGGACAGAATGGAGCGAATTTTAGCGATATTACGGAGATGAAAGAAGGCCGTTTTAGTAACGCTTTTAATGTGTGACTCAAAGGAGAGAGTTGGGTCAAATATAACACCCAGATTCTTTACCGAGTCGCCTTGTTTAATTGTTTGGTTGTCAAATGTTAGAGTTGTATTATTAAATAGAGGTCGGTGTCTAGCAGGACCGATAATCAGCATTTCCGTTTTTTTGGCGTTGAGTTGCAAAAAGTTAGCGGACATCCATTGTTTAATTTCATTAAGACACGCCTCCAGCTGACTACAATCCGGCGTGTTGGTCAGCTTTAGGGGCATGTAGAGTTGGGTGTCATCAGCATAACAGTGAAAGCTAACACCGTATTTGCGTATGATGTCACCTAGCGGCAGCATGTAGATGCTGAAGAGTGCAGGGCCAAGGACCGAACCCTGGGGAACTCCACACATTACCTTAACGTAGTCCGAGGTCACATTGTTATGGGAGACGCACTGCATCCTATCAGTAAGATAAGAGTTAAACCAAGACAGGGCTAAGTCTGACATACCAATTTGTGTTTTGATACGTTCTAATAAAATATTATGATCGACGGTATCGAAAGCAGCGCTAAGATCGAGGAGCAGCAACATAGATGACGCATCAGAATCCATCGTTAGCAATAGATCATTAGTCATTTTTGCGAGAGCTGTTTCCGTGGAGTTATTTGCCCTGAAACTGGATTGAAAGGTTTCACATAGATTGTTAGACGCTAAGTGTTCATTTAACTGCTCCGCAACAATTTTTTCGAGGATTTTTGAAATAAAGGGAAGGTGAGACACCGGTCGGTAGTTTACCATGAGGTCAGGATCGAGGTTAGGTCTTTTAAGAAGAGGATGAATAACCCATCCATCCATCCATTTTCTACCGCTTATTCCCTTTCGGGGTTGAATAACCGCTTTTTTGAATGCTAGGGGAACAGTGCCCGAGGAAAGTGATAAGTTTATAATATTTAGCACTGATGGACCTAATAATACAAAGAGCTCCTTGATCAGTTTCCCAGGAAGAGGGTCAAGTAAACACGTTGTTTGTTTTATTCCATTTACACGTTGTAACAATTCCTCTAATGTTATTTCCTCAAAACGAGAGAAACTATTTTGGAGGGCAGTATCCGCCGTATATACCATCGTATCAGTGTTAATAGAACACCGTTGTAGCTGGGACGCATTGTCTTTAATCTCCTTTCTAATGACTTCAATTCTCTTACTAAAGAATTGCATAAAGTCATCAGCTGAGTGGGTTGAGCTACTGGAAGGGGTCCCTTGTTGGGTTAGCGATGCTACCGTACTAAACACAAATTTAGGATCGTTTTTATTACGGTGGATGAGATTTGAGTAATATTTAGCTTTAGCTAAGGTAAGCATGTGTTTATAAGTTATTAAACCATCACTCCATGCTTGATGGTGCACCTCAAGTTTAGTCGTGCGCCATTTGCGTTCCAGCTTTCTACATAATAATTTCTGAGCTCTAGTTTCTTCTGTAAACCACGGTGTACGCTTTTTTGGAGCCTTTTTTAACTTTAGTGGTGCTATGTTATCAATGGTTTCGCGTAGGGCGTCGTTAAAGTTGTTAGTGAGGTTATCAATAGAGCCCACATACTTTGGGAATGGTGCCCTTACCGAGGGCAGTAGGTCAGCAAGAGTTGTCGTTGTGGCTGTATTAATGTTGCAGCTGCTATAGCAGTTATTATAATTATTAGTTTGCCGAACATGCGTCTGAACCTCGAATTTTATAAGGTAATGATCGGACAAAACTTTAGTGTACGGGAGTATCGTAAATTTTTGGGTTTCACTATGTAAAGCGCTTTGAGTCACTTTGAGAAAAGCACTATATAAATATAATTCACTTCACTTCACTTCACTTTCTTGAACTATTTGGAAAAAAAGATATAAAAATAACTAAAAACTTGTTGAAAAATAAACAGGTGATTCAATTACAAATAAATATTTCTACACATAGAAGTAATCATCAACTTAAAGTGCCCTCTTTGAGGATTGTAATAGAGATCCATCTGGATTCATGAACTTAATTCTAAACATTTCTTCACAAAAAAAGAAATCTTTATCATCAATATTTATAGAACATGTCCATAAAAAATCTAGCTGTCAACACTGAATATTGAAATGTTGCATTTATTTTCACAGTTTATGAACTTACATTCATATTTTTTTGAAGTATTATTCAATAAATATATTTATAAAGGATTTTTGGAATTGTTGTTATTTTTAGAATATTTAAAAAAAAATCGCACATACCCCTTGGCATACCTTCAAGTACCCCCAGGGTTACGTGTACCCCCATTTGAGAACCACTGTTTTAGGATCCATCCATCCATCCATCCATCCATTTTCTACCGCTTATTCCCTTTCGGGGTCACGGGGGGCGCTGGCGCCTATCTCAGCTACAATCGGGCGGAAGGCAGGGTACACCCTGGACAAGTCGCCACCTCATCGCAGGGCCAACACAGCTAGACAGACAACATTCACACTCACATTCACACACTAGGGCCAATTTAGTGTTGCCAATCAACCTATCCCCAGGTGCATGTCTTTTGGAAGTGGGAGGAAGCCGGAGTACCCGGAGGGAACCCACGCATTCACGGGGAGAACATGCAAACTCCACACAGAAAGATCCCGAGCCTGGATTTGAACCCAGGACTGCTGGAACTTTGTATTGTGAGGCAGACGCACTAACCCCTCTGCCACCGTGAAGCTAACGACAGTAAATTATGCACAGTGGTCAAATAACTGTCAAGTAGCTAAAAAATTCAAAATCATTTTTTCATGTCCATAATTTAACGAAAAGTTAGGGGAATCTTGAAAAAGCGTAGTCGTCTAATATTCAAGGGTGTCTTATATGTGAGTTAATACAGTGTGTCACAGGAAATCATGTAATTTGCATTTATTTACTCAAACTGCCAACACCTTATAACCTTTAATAACGTGCAGGTAACAAATGTAATCGTTCTTAAATCAGCAAAAAAAAAAAAAACTTAAACCTCAGATATAAGCTCAAATAAAAGGAATCCCTGCAGAGCATTTACTTGTGCAAAGCTGGACAGCCAGATAACATTAAAATGTCCTCTAATAAACACACATGGTTGGTCTTCTTTTGTTTTTTAGTCCTTTACAAAAGATTACTGGTCACATTTATCATTACACCATGAAACAAATAAAATAGCTTTCGAGGTAGGTAAGCTCAACCAAACATTTTCTTTACATTAGGCGTACCGGGTTTTAAGGCGCACTGTCGAGTTTTGAGAAAGAAAAAAAAAAGGATTTGAATTGCGTCTTAAAGTCCGGAAAATACGGTATGTTGATGGCACATTTCGGATTGGATGATGTTTAAAGTAAAATTGGACTTCTTTGTGTTACGTTGTTGTCTGGAGTTGTAGCAGGTTCAGTGGTGCATTTGGCCCTTGAGGCAGGTTCAGTGGTGCATTTGGCCCTTGAGGCAATATCAAATTAACATTAGAGCTGGCCCGCCGCTGTAACACCGCATTCACCAATTTCCCGGTAGACTCTCGAATTTCAGTGCCCCTCCCGAAAATCTCCCGGTGCAACCATTCTCCCGAATTCCACCCGGACAACAATATCGGGGGTGTGCCTTAAAGGCACTGCCTTTAGCGCCCCCTACAACCTGTGAAGTCTGTTTTTCCTCCTCACAAACAGCGTGCCGGCCCAGTTACGTAATGTATGTGGCTTCTACACACATGTAAGTAAATGCAAGGCATACTTGATCAACAGCATACAGGCCACACTGAGGGTGGCCGTATAAACAACTTTAACACTGTTACAAGTATGCGCCACACTGTGAACCCACACCAAACAAGAATGACCAACACATTTTGGGAGAACATCTGCACCGTAACACAACATAAACACAACAGAACAAATACCCAGAACCCCTTGCAGCACTAACTCTTCCGGACCGCTACAATATACACCCCCTCCCCGCTACCAAAAAACCCCGCCCCGCTAACCCCGGCCACCTGAGCCCCGACATTAACTGAGCAGTAAAAAGGCCTGAATGGTTGATTTATTCATTGTTATTTTATTTTCAAATGTATTAGCCTCTGGAAAAAGTTAATGTTAATATTTACCTCAGAAGGCTGCAAATACAAAAGAGGCATTCAATTTGTATTTAAATTTGATTTGATATGCCATTGATATTTTTTAATTATTATTGTTATTATTATTTTAAACTCAATTTTGCATGTGACTATAAAGTTATATAAGCCTTGCTCTTTCAATATTCAATGGAAAACTTGTTTGGGTCCCTATTAAAAGGTTAATGTGGGGCGGCATAGCTCGGTTGGTAGAGCGGCCGTGCCAACAACTTGAGGGTTGCAGGTTCGATTCCCGCTTCCGCCATCCTACTCACTGCCGTTGTGTCCTTGAGCAAGACACTTTATCCACCTGCTCCCAGTGCCACCCACACTGGTTTACATGTAACTTAGATATTGGGTTTCACTATGTAAAGCGCTTTGAGTCACTAGAGAAAAGCGCTATATAAATATAATTCACTTCACTAATTCACTAATTTGTTCAACCTCGGCCCGCGGCTTTGTTCAGTTTTAAATTTTGGCTCACTCTGTATTTGAGTTTGACAGCCCTGATCTACCGCATTGTGACGTACACGATGTCCCGCACTAAGTAGTTTTGCTATCAGTCACATCATCTTCTTCAAAAAAAATAAAATACAGAGGACATGACTTCGGTGTCCTCATTGGTAGTTACAGCCATGTAAGAGGGCGATCCGGATCGGCCCCAAAATTTAATCAATTGTTCCTTATCCTATTTCGGACAATCCCCAGGCTCTAGCACCCACCGCCACCCTGTAAGGGACAAACGCTACAAAATGGATGGATGGACGTATCAAAAGTGTGCCTTGCTTTTTGTGCTATCAATTGTTAAGTCAGACTCGCATGTTTGTGCGCGGATCGTGCCCCCAAGATGTAGCAGGATCTCTGGAGGCAAGGTGCAGGTAAGAAAATGATTTATTCCTCATGAATCATCAAAAATACAAAAAGACAGAAAAGCGTGCCGATAGCATGGGAGCTATGGCCAAGCTTAAGGCACATGAACAAGATTCAAGAAACATAGACTTACTCAACGTAACGTGATGCATAAGCAAACAAGAAAGCCAGACTGAGTGGGGGGAAAAGCAGAGAATAAGTAGCTCTCTGATTAGTGCCCGGGTGCAGGTGAGCTTCCGGATCACTAATCAGAGGCAGGTGAAAACAATCTGCAGTTACGGCAACTAAAACATAAACCCAGGGGTGCTTAAAACAGAAACTGAGGGAGTCAAAAACTAAACAAACCTGATCCGGGCAGCGGATTGATTAATTGATTGATTGAAACTTTTAGGAGTAGATTGCACAGTACAGTACATATTCCGTACAATTGACCACTAAATGGTAACACCCTAATAAGTTTTTCAACTTGTTTAAGTCGTGGGCCACGTTAATCAATTCATGGTAAATCATGACCACAAAAGCAAAATGAAGGAAATGGAGTGAACACTGTCTTTGTCTCCATGCGCAGAGGCGGGGTCGAAGCATACACAAAGTAAATTTAAGGTAACAAAGTAGAATTTATCCAAACAAGCACCGAATTGTATTTAATTATTCGTTATCCAATTTTCAGATATTTTAGGAAATGCATGTGAATGTACGTCCACGATATTTTGCACTATCTATATTGGCCTGCTAGCATACACACACTCAAACAGAAGCGTACATGGAAGGTAACATAATAGAAAATGATCTGGATCAGGCCCAGAATGTAAACAATTGTTGTTTATCCCATTTTGGACATTTCCGGAAAATAATTATCAAAATGTGCACATAATTTTTGGACTTATCTATAACGTAAAAAAAAGAAATAGAGTGACTCCTCTTGCCTGTAATCCCATTGTCTTTGTCTCTCTTGGTGGAGAAGTAATGGAAGCTCTTCACATAAATCTAAGTCGCAATTTACGCCGTTACTTTTTTCCTGCACTTTGAACCATGCGGCTTTTTACAGATTTGTATTCGTTAACGGCCTATATGTTTTGTATTCAACAAATAGTTTTCATAAAACACCAACAAATACACTGTAAAGTAGAGATGTCAGATAATATCGGACTGCCGATATTATCGGCTGATAAATGCTTTAAAATGTGATATCAGAAATTATCGGCATCAGTTTCAAAAAGTAAAATGTATTGCTTTTTAAAACGCTGCTGTACGGAGTGGTACATACACGTAGGGAGAAGTACAGAGCACCAATAAACCTTAAAGGCACTGCCTTTGCGTGCCGTCTCATTCACATAATATCTACAACTTTTCACACAAACAAGTGAATGCAATCATACTTGGTCAACAGCCATACAGGTCACACTGAGGGTGGCCGTATAAACAATGTTAACTCTGTTACAAAGATGCGCCACACTGTGAACCCACACCAAACAAGAATGACGAACACATTTCGGGAGAACATCCGCACCATATCACAACATAAACACAACAGAACAAATACCCACAACCCCTTGCAGCACTGACTCTTCCGGGACGCTACAATATACACCCCCCCCCCCCCCCCACCTCAACCCCAAACCCCCAACCCTCCCACTTCAACTTTCTCATGCTCTCTTAGGGAGAGAAATTCCAAGCTGCTGTTTTGAGACATGTTAAAAAAAATAATGCACTTTGTTACCTCAATAATAAATATGGCAGTGCCATGTTGGCATTTTTTTCCATAACTTGGGTTGATTTATTTTGGAAAACCTTGTTGCATTGTTTAATGCATCCAGCGGGGCATCACAACAAAATTAGGCATAGTAATGTGTTAATTCCCCGACTGTATGGCTCGGTATCGGTTTGATATGGGAATCGGTTGAACAATATCGGAATATCTGCTATCGGCAAAAAAGCCATCATCAGATATCTCTACTGAAAAGGTGTGTTATTGTTTGAGTCATGGCACCATCTTTTGGACAATTTCACTCACTGCAGGTGCCGTGGGTTGAACAACGACAGTATTTCCCTCTGTTTAGTGCCTTGAACCAGATGTAAAAGGGCGGTTCCGTCTACTGATCGTCCATAGCGTTCCTACTCGCATTGTTCCTTCATTCGTCAATACAAGTGTTGCGTGCGACCAGTCTTCCTCTCAGGGAATAAAACACACTGGTCAATACCAAATTATTTTGGATGACGTATAAATTGAGTAAGAAGGACCACCGAGACAGAATACTACTTGGCCAAGTTTTACTAAAGCTTTAGGAGACCAGCCCTTACAATGCGATAATAGCAGCATCAAGAAGCGGTCTAAACTCAAACGAAAAGAATCAGCTTATTTAGTGTGAAAACAGCCCTTCTTGCCCAGAAAGAAATAGAGCCTTTTGTTCTTTCTCCACAAAAAGGGAGCACATTATACTCCCAGTAGACATTGCAGGCCTTCAAGGTGAAACACACGAACATAAGGAAAAAACACAAAGCGTACACATGGGAAAATATTAGTTGCTTTAAAGTAAAAAAAAAAGTTAAAGTACCAATGATTGTCACACACACACTAGGTGTGGCGAAATTATTCCCTGCATTTGACCCATCACTCGTCATCACCCACTGGGAGGTGAGGGGAGCAGTGGGCAGCAGCGGTGCCGCGCCCGGAAATCATTTATGGGGATTTAAACATGACTGTGGATGAAGAACTCTTGAAAATGTATGTTTTCTCCATACCAGTGGTTCTCAAACTTTTTTCAGTGATGTACCCTCTCTGAACATTCTTTTAATTCAAGTACCCCCTAACCAGAGCAAAGCCTTTTTGGTTGAAAAAAAGAGATAAAGAAGTAAAATACAGCACTATGTCATCAGTTTCTGATTTTGTTAAATTGTATAACAGTGCAAAATATTGCTCATTTGTAGTGGTCTTTCTTGAACTATTTGGAAAGAAAGATAATAAAAATAACTAAAAACTTGTTGAAAAATAAAAAAGTCATTCATATATAAATAAAGATTTCTACACCTAGAAGTAATCATCAACTTAAAGTGCCCTCTTTGGGGATTGTAATAGAGATCCATCTAGATTCATGAACTTAAGTCTAAACATTTCTTCACAAAAAAATAAATCTTCAATATCATTATTTATGGAACATGTCCACAAAAAAATATATAGCTGTCAACACTGAATATTGCATTGTTGCATTTCTTTACGCAGTTTTTGAACTTGCATTCATATTTTGTTGAAGTATTATTCAATAAATATATTTATAAAAGATTTTTGAATTGTTGCTATTTTTAGAATATTTAAAAAAAATCTTAGCATACCTTCAAGTACCCCCAGGGGTACGCGTACCCCCATTTGAGAACCACTGCTCCACACAAGCGACATTTGCAAGTTTTACAATACAACTAAAACATTTCATGCTTACTAAACCGTCACGTTTGATAGTAGTGCTTTCATGCATATTTGTACTTGTCGTCGTAATGTAATCAAGTTAGCGTCGTGTGCACTAGCTAACATGCTAACCCGTTCATAAAGGTCGGTGTTAGTATTATTAACACACACGTGTCGGGCTTGGACTTGGTTTTGTTTTGTTTTCCCGAGGTGCAAAGCGAATGGAGTGGAAACGGCGTGAAGGTAAAGACATCTTTATTTTAACACTAAAACTAAAAACAGGAACCAACAAAAAGCGCGATCAATGGCGGTACAAAAAACTGGGCTATGAAACAAAAGACTGGCACAAAGGCTATAAACTACAAACATGAAACAAAAACACTTGCGCAGTGGCATGAATAACAAAAACTTACGTGGACAAAATGGACAGCATTGCAAGGCATGAAGCAGATAATCGAGGGCGTGAATGAGGTGATGTTGCCAGACTGACTAACTGGTAACTGTGGCTTAAATAATGAACATGATAAGTGAAAACAGGTGTGAGACAAGACAGGTGAACTGATTGGTTGTCATGGTAACAAAACAGGGAGTGAAAAAAAAAAGGAACTTAGAGTCCAAAGCACCTGGTATTCCTAGGCAGTCTCCCATCCAAGTATTAACCAGGCCAGACACTGCTTAACTTTGAGAACAGATGAGATTGGGGATTCTCAGGGTAGCATGGCCATACAAAACTCATGATCAGACATGACAGAAAACTAAATCAGTTGGCTTGGTAAGACAAACAAGGAAATGAAAAACAGAACTAAATGTCCAAAAAACCAAACATAGCATGACCAAAACAAAACATGAACCATAGGCGTGACAACACGCGGATTGATGCACAGACACACACATTAGTACGCACGCACACAAATTAGATTACACACGCAATTTTGCTACAATGATGCCTACACAGCTAACTAACCGACAGCAATGATTACATAATATTCTGGCGGAGGTAAAAAGGTAAGTACTGTATTTATAGCATCTTTTTAAAAAAACAACAACAACAAAAAGGAGTATTCTGTTGTATCATTCCTGGCAGCCGTCAAGGGGTAATGTGTCTCACTTATGTCGTTTTATTCGTACTTTGAGTCTGCATTGTTTCACCTATTCGCCACGGGTGTTGTTATGATTACTGCTGTGACGGATGACAACACCCCGCAGCATAAAAAAAAAGTGTTGTCATGCTTCTCCATTACAAGCACTTCCATACTATATATACCGTAAGTCCTCTCAGATCTGCTGACGTTTGAACTGCGGCCCATTTCCAGAAGGACGCTGTCACACCTTACGGCAACGTCTATCCTCTGGTTGACGGTTTCAATTGCCGGAGGGTCGACTTTTTGCTGCGCCATCTGCTCGCCTGCCGCCGAGCCAGCTCATGTGCGGGCTACTGTAAACAAAGAGGAGCGCTTAAGGGGGCCACAAAAATGTAACCGGGACACTTTTTGAAGGCACCTCAAAGGGCTGCAACGTGTTTGTTGTCGCATTCCAAACTGACGTTTGGGACTCAACGTGATGCTTTCCTGCGCTGCCAGACCTTTAAAGTAAAACACACAATAAAACCAGCGTGCATTCCCTGATGTGCATGAAATATTAGATTATGCCTTAGTTACCGTTGCTGTAAATGTCAAGTGCAGACATCTTTTGTTGTGCAATTCGTATTTTAGAAATGACGAAGGTCACAGCTGAGTGCAAACACACCCTCGCGCTTTTAGTATCTCCAGCTGAGGTTTTATACGGCAAAGAAACGTGTGTCCAGAGACATCGTTATGGGACGGTGGCCCTTTGTACTGTTTGTTAGAATAAGTATGGATATACAGTGGGGCAAAAAAGTATTTAGTCAGCCACCGATTGTGCGAGTTCTCCCACTTAAAATGATGACAAAAATTTGTAATTTTCATCATAGGTACACTTCAACTGTGAGAGACAGAATGTAAAACAAAAATCCAGGAATTCACATTGTAGGAATTTTAAAGCATTTATTTGTAAATTATGGTGGAAAATAAGTATTTGGTCAACCATTCAAAGCTCTCACTGATGGAAGGAGGTTTTAGCTCAAAATCTCACGATACATGGCCCCATTCATTCTTTCCTTAACACGGATCAATCGTCCTGTCCCCTTAGCAGAAAAACAGCCCCAACACATGATGTTTCCACCCCCATGCTTTACAGTAGGTGTGGTGTTCTTGGGATGCAACTCAGTATTCTTCTTCCTCCAAACACGACGAGTTGAGTTTACACCAAAAAGTTCTCTTTTGGTTTCATCTGACCACATGACATTCTCCCAATCCTCTGCTGTATCATCCATGTATCCATTTTGGTATAAACTCAACTCGTCGTGTTTGGAGGAAGAAGAATACTGAGTTGCATCCCAAGAACACCAAACCTACTGTGAAGCATGGGGGTGGAAACATCATGCTTTGGGGCTGTTTTTCTGCTAAGGGGACAGGACGATTGATCCGTGTTAAGGAAAGGATGAATGGGGCCATGTATCGTGAGATTTTGAGCCAAAACCTCCTTCCATCAGTGAGAGCTTTGAATGGTTGACCAAATACTCATTTTCCACCATTATTTACAAAAAAAATATTTAAAAGTCCTACAATGTGAATTCCTGGATTTTTTTTTCACATTCCGTCCCTCACAGTTGAAGTGTACCCATGATGAAAATTACAGAACTCTGTCATCATTTTAAGTGGGAGAACTTGCACAAACCGTGGCTGACTAAATACTTTTTAGCCCCACTGTATTATCACACAACGTTTATGCTCAAGGGCCGTTGCTATATTTATTGGCAATTGTGCTGAAGTGGTATTTTTCTTTGTCAGTGCAAAGCTGGCAATCCAAAATATTTCAAGCCAGTCTGTTATCAGTGTCTGTGTCCAGGAACAGCCTTCTGACTGCCGTGACGCAGACAGAGCAGAGACAAGGCGATATCACCAGCGTCAAAACATTTGCATTTTTGTAAAATCATATATTGTGTCTAACTGGAGTTGTCGAGATTACCTCCCTCTCCCAGGGACAACTTCAGTGATGTAAACAGGGACCTCCCAAATAAATAGAGGAAGCACATGGGCTGGACTTTTAGAACGTAGTTTTGATCTGTGACTACAATACAGCCCAAAACACGTGTCTACTCATCGAGCCAAATTGAACTTTGTCTCTGCATGATTCCTTGCTTCTCGTCTGTTTAATAGAAGTCATCAGTGTTTGAACCTGACATTGTTACACAGGGAAATGCTCAAATTAAAAAAAATGTGGGTTTATACTACAAACCCCGTTTCCATATGAGTTGGGAAATTGTGTTAGATGTAAATATAAACGGAATACAATGATTTGCAAATCGATTTCAACCCATATTCAGTTGAATGTGCTACAAAGACAACATATTTGATGTTCAAACTGATAGACATTTTTTGTTTGCAAATAATCATTAACTTTAGAATTTCCCAACAATGAAGTTGGGAAAGGTGGCAATAAATACTGATAAAGTTGAGGAATGCTCATCAAACACTTATTTGTAACATCCCACAGGTGTGCAGGCTAATTGGGAACAGGTGGGTGCCATGATTGGGTTTGAAAGCAGCTTCCATGAAATGCTATGTAATTCACAAACAAGGATAGGGCGAGGGTCACCACTTTGTAAGCAAATTGTCGAACAGTTTTAGAACAACATTTTTCAACGAGCTATTGCAAGGAATTTAGGGATTTTACCATCTACAGTCCGTAAAAACATCAAAAGGTTTAGAGAATCTGGAGAAATCACTGCACGTATGATATTACGGACCTTTGATCCCTCAGGCGGGACTGCATCAAAAACCGACATCAGTGTGTAAAGGATATCACCACATGGGCTCAGGAACACACCTTGTAAAACCACTGTCAGTAACTACAGTTGGTCGCTACATCTGTAAGTGCAAGTTAAAACTCTACTATACAAAGCGAAAGCCATTCATCAACAACACCAAGGAAGGCCGCCGGCTAGGCTGGGCCCGAGCTCATCTAAGATGGACTGATGCAAAGTGGAAATGTGTTCTGTGGTCTGACGAGTCCACATTTCCAATTATATTTGGAAACTGTGGACGTGGTGTCCTCCAGAACAAAGAGGAAAATAACTATCTAGATTGTTATAGGCGCAAAGTTCAAAAGCCAGCATTTGTGATGTTATGGGGGGGCATTAGTGCCCAAGGCATGGGTAACTTACACATCTGTGAAGGCACCATTAATGCTGAAAGGTCCATACAGGTTTTGGAGCAACATATGTTGTCATCCAAGCAACGTTATCATGGATGCCCCTGCTTATTTCAGCAAAACAATGCCAAGCCCCGTGTTACAACAGCGTGGCTTCGTAGTAAAAGAGTGCGGGTACATTCCTGGCCCGCCTGCAGTCCAGACATGTCTCCCATCAAAAATGTGGGGCGAATTATGAAGCGTAAAATACGACAACAAGACCCCGGACTGTTGAACAACTTAAACTGTACATCAAGTATATCCATTTTCAAAGCTTCAACAATTAGTTTCCTCAGTTCCCAAACGTTTATTGAGTGTTGTTAAAAGAAACTGTGATATAACACAGTGGTGAACATGTCCTTTCCCAACTACTTTGGCATGTGTTGCAGCCATGAAATTCTAAGTTAATTATTATTTGCAAAAAAAAAAAAGTTTATGAGTTTGAACATCAAATATCTTGTCTTTGTATTGCATTTAATTGAATATGGGCTGAAAGGGATTTGCAAATCATTGTGTTCCGTTTATATTTACATCTAACACAATTTCCCAACTCATATGGAAACAGGGTTTGTAAACAGTGGTCATTAATGTGACCATTGGACTCTCTTCCAAGAAGCCGTGACAGTGTAGCATATCATCTGATACCATAAAACCATACACTCCATGTGTCACATATCTGTTCAGCTTCAACAAATTAAGAATGATCCTTTGACAGCCAGCCTAAGCCTGAATCACTCAGTTACCTCGGTTTTCGTCCACCAGACTAACAAAATGTAAACAAGCAAGTCAATGCATCTGTGTATCATTCAGCATGGATGAGCGATCATACAAAAAAAAAAAATTCCCACACATTAGTGACTCAGACTGTGCTTTTCTCCTATTAAGGACTAGTGCAAAAAAAAAAAAAAGAAACACGCTTCCCGACTTTGCACTTCAGCACTTGGCGATGACTCCAGTCAGCCAAACTACCTCTAGTTAGTGTTGCAATTTTCAATTCAAACAAAGATGTTGAGTAAACGTGAGTGAGGCAAGGCTCTATTTTTACAAAAAAGCGTTAGCTTGCTATTGACGTGCTACCGATAGCATTAGCGAGTCTACATGGTGAATTCAACACCTCCAAATTTGGTAATGAAAACTACAACTAAGATTTACATTAAAGTCAAACCACTGGTTGTGTAATAAATAAAATAAATGATAAATGGGTTGTACTTGTATAGCGCTTTTCTACATTCAAAGTACTCAAAGCGCTTTGACACTACTTCGACATTTACCCATTCACACACACATTCACACACTGATGGAGGGAGCTGCCATGCAAGGCGCCAACTAGCACCCATCAGGAGCAAGGGTGAAGTGTCTTGCTCAGGACACAACGGACGTGACGAGGTTGGTACTGGGTGGGATTTGAACCAGGGACCCTCGGGTTGCGCACGGCCATTCTCCCACTGCGCCACGCCGTCCCCATTAATACTTAAAGTATTAACACTTTATAGGGTGCAACAACAGAAACAACAGCACAAAAACGCACCATAAATCAAGGGCTCCCAAACGTTTTGACTCTGGAGCTGCATTGAGTTAAAAAAAATTTGAAAATTATTTTTTAGACAATATGATTTGCCTAAGCGGCTAGGAGACATCGAGAGTAACAAGCGGTAGGTAGCAAATGGATTAGAAAGGACAGATTTAAAAAATACAGAAAACATATGTATATATATTAGGGGTGTGGGAAAAAATCGATTCGAATACGAATCGAATCGTTTACGTTGTGCGATTCAGAATCGATTCTCATTTCTAAAAATTTTATTTTTTATTTTTTTTTCTAAAAAATATATATATATTTTTTTTATCAATCCAACAAACCACTACACAGCAATATCATAACACTGCAATCCAATTCCAAAACCAAACCTGACCCAGCAACACTCAGAACTGCAATAAACAGAGCAATTGAGTAGACACAAACACAACACAAAACAAACCAAAAGTAGTGAAACAAAAATGAATATTATCAACAACAGTGTCAATATTAGTTATAATTTCAGCATAGCAGTGATTAAAAATCCCTCATTGACATTATCATAAGACATTTATGATAGTAAAAAAAAGAACAATAGTGTCACAGTGGCTTACACTTGCATCGCATCTCATAAGCTTGACAACACACTGTGTCCAATGTTTTCACAAAGATAAAATAAGTCATATTTTTGGTTCGTTTAATAGTTAAATTCACATTATTGCTATCAGTTGATAAAACATTGTTCTTTACAATTATAAAAGATTTTAAAAAAAGAAAATGTATTACTCTGCTAGCATGTCAGCAGACGGGTAGATCCTGCTGAAATCCTATGTATTTGAATCGGAAAAATATCGTTTTTGAATCGAGAATCGAATCGAATCGAAAAAATCGATATATTATTGAATGGTGACCCAAAGAATCGATATTGAATCGAATCGTGGGACACCCAAAGATCCACAGCCCAAATATATATATATATATATATATATATATATATATATATATATATATATATATATTTTATTATTTTTTTTTTTTGCATTTTTATTTAATTTGGAACTTCCCAACCCTGGCGGGCCAGATCTGGCCATAGTTTGAGAACCCCTGCCATTAACGATGAACTACTGCTATTTACAACTGTAATTGCGATTTAGTCATACTTTTAAATGAGAAACATAACATCTGGACAGCAGTTATCCTAATGAGCTCATTTTCAAATGTTACAGTAAAATGTTTTTTTATTATTATTTTTTTTTAATATTTATTAACTCACACAAAAGTACCAAAAATTGATACCGTCGAGTACCGGTATCAATTTTCAAGTACTTCGAATTGTGAACACAACAATAAAAAGTCCTTAATCATTTTGACAAAATAATAGAATGAGAAATGACACAATATGTTACTGCATACGTCAGCAGACTAAATTAGGAGTCTTTGTTTACTTACTACAAAAAGACAAATTGTCTTGTATGTTCACTATTTTATTTAAGTACAAACTTGTAATGGGCTTCACGGTGGAAGAGGGGTTAGTGCGTCTGCCTCACAATACGAAGGTCCTGCAGTCCTGGGTTCAAATCCAGGCTCGGGATCTTTCTGTGTGGAGTTTGCATGTTCTCCCCGTGAATGCGTGGGTTCCCTCCGGGTACTCCGGCTTCCTCCCACTTCCAAAGACATGCACCTGGGGATAGGTTGATTGGCAACACTAAATTGGCCCTAGTGTGTGAATGTGAGTGTGAATGTTGTCTGTCTATCTGTGTTGGCCCTGCGATGAGGTGGCGACTTGTCCAGGGTGTACCCTGCCTTCCGCCCGATTGTAGCTGAGATAGGCGCCAGCGCCCCCCGCGACCCCGAAAGGGAATAAGCGGTAGAAAATGGATGGACAAACTTGTAATAACAAATATATATTTAATGTACCGTAGGATTTTTTTGTTAAAATAAAGCCAAAAGTGCCATTTATCGTGGTCCCCTATATTTAGAAAAGTACCAAAATAATTTAACTTCCAGTATCGGGACAATACTCGTGTGAACCAAACCATTTCTCCAGAACAGACCAAGGATGGTAATGAAATAAAACATTTAGAATATTTTATGATGTGTCTTTGTTTTAATTTAAAAATAAAGTCTGCGGGCTATAGGGCATTTTCCGTTCGGGCTCCAGTACTCTGGAATGCCCTCCCGGTAACAGTTCGAGATGCTACCTCAGTAGAAGCATTTAAGTCTCACCTTAAAACTAATTTGTATACTCTAGCCTTTAAATAGACCTCCTTTTTAGACGAGTTGATCTCCCGCTTCTTTTCTTTTTCTCCTCTGTCCCTCCCCTCCCTTGTGGAGGGGGTCCGGTCCGATGACCATGGTTGAAGTACTGGCTGTCCAGAGTCGAGACCCAGGATGGACCGCTCGTCGGGACAAAGGATGGACCGCTCGCCTGTGTATCGGTTGGGGACATCTCTACGATGCTGATCCGACTCCGCTTGGGATGGTTTCCTGTGGACGGGACCCTCGCTGCTGTCTTGGATCCGCTTTAGACTGGACTCTCGCGGTTGTGTTGGAGCCGCTATGGATTGAACTTTCACAGTATCATGTTAGACCCGCTCGACATCCATTGCTTTCGGTCCCCTAGAGGGGGGCGGGGGTGGTTGCCCACATTTGAGGTCCTCTCCAAGGTTTCTCATAGTCATCATTGTCACTGGCGTGTGAATTCACTGGGTGTGAATTCTCCTTGCCCACTGGGTGTGAGTTTTCCTTGCCTTTATGTGGGTTCTTCCAAGGATGTCGTAATTGTAGTGGTTTGTACAGTCCTTTGAGACATTTGTGATTTAGGGTTATATAAATAAACATTGATTGATTGATTGATTGATTGAATTCAGTTTCATTCCAATCAAAATGCATTTTTGTATCGCCGCTGTCTTGTTCCACTCTTGTTTCCGCAAAACCAAACCACTGACTAAACTTTTCTTTTCTTTGGAACAAATGTCTTCTCTCTCAATTGCGTTAGCATTAGCCATGTTGTGCTAAGTGTGTGAATTCCCCCAAAGGAAATGACGGGGAGGGCGGAAGCTATGGAAGCTCCTGACTTTTTAAATTTTTTAAAATAGCCTGCTACAGAAAAAAAATAATTTATCGATTAAATCGCTTCATTTCATCAATCCCAGCCATAAGATCCCAACTGTAAATGTTGAATGTGAAATATTTCAAGAGGTACATATCCAGGCTCAGAGAAGTCACAGAACTTGCAAGATTTTTTTTTTGTAATTTTCACTTTTTTGAGCGTCTTGATAGATGTTTAAAAAAAAAAAAAAAAAAAAAAAAAAAAAAGGTCTGTGTTTTAACTATGATATCACTGTTTTCACACATGTGATTTAGAGCAGTGTTTTTATGGTGTGCCTTCACACCCTTGATCTAGTCTTTACTTGGCCTTGAGTGATCACAGTGATTTGTGAGACCAAACATGTCCTTGCAAGGACGAGCTGTGGATGGAGATCATGAGATTAGTTCCATAGACTTACAGAGCCTTTGAGGGAGGGGGGCGAGGGGGGTATTTAATTGTTTCTCAAAGATGAGAAGACATGATGCACATGTAGAGCACTTCCACATCACAACTACATTAACTACCAGCTTCAATATTCATTATTAACCCGCATGTGTGTAATTATCCAAATGAGCTACAAATGAGTCGTGGGAAAAAAAAAAGGTGCCTTCATTATTCACAAATCTCCCAATCCATTTGATTTTCACGACTCTGTGCTTTTAACTATTTATCAGCGGCAAGGATTCCTCTCAGTGCTAATTTGCTCTGATGTAGCTGCCGTGGTGTTGTGATCTCCTCCGAGCGGGAAAGAGAGTGCCCGAGAAGAAAAATGGAGGTACGAGTCATCGAGTGCTTGAACACACTTTTCTTCATGGTGTCGATTTTTTAATTCTGGCCACAAGCAGCGCTCACATCACTCAGCCGGGTGGAAATAAGGACTGTCCAGCTTGGATAGCAGAATAAATCAGTGTTTTTCAACCACTAGTGTGCCGTGAGATACTACTCTTCCATATCAGTAGGATAGGATAGGATAGGATAGGTCTTTATTGTCATTGCACAAGTACAACGAAACTTGGTTTTCAGCACAAACCTGTTCAAGATTAGACAAAAAAACAGTGTACAGTGTTACAGAACAAGAACGCTGATGGGTCGCCATAAGGCGCCCCGTAAAAGATGGGAAAAAGGTAAACGCTGGGGAAGGATGAGTAAAAAAATACAATCCAGATTGGGCTCCCAAGGGGGCCCAGTCTGGAGTAGTGTTGTGTCGTTCGCGAACGATTAGTTTGAACGAACAAATCTTTTGAGTGAATGTACTGAACCAAATCACTTCATGAACTGATTTGTTCCTTTCTCAGTTCAGTTGAGCTCCGCCGCGACCATGCCGGTATGAGTGGAACTGGCGCGAATCATGTGAATCACGTTCGGGAACGTACTGACACAGAGAAGTGACTGTGTCGCGACGTGAATCAGGTGAGTCACGTGAATCACGTTCACAAACGTAGTGACGCAGGGAACTTACTGTGTCGCGACGTGAATCACGTTCGCGAACGTAGTGACGCAGGGATCTGACTGTGTCGCGACGTGAATCACGTTCGCGAACGTAGCGACGCAGGGATCTGACTGTGTCGCGACGTGAATCACGTTCGCGAACGTAGTGACGCAGGGATCTGACTGTCGCGACGTGAATCAAGTTCGCGAACGTAGTGACGCAGAGAACTGACTGTGTCGCGACGTGAATCACGTTCGCGAACGTAGTGACGCAGGGATCTGACTGTCGCGACGTGAATCAAGTTCGCGAACGTACTGACGCAGAGAACTGACTGTGTCGCGACGTGAATCACGTTCGCGAACGTAGTGACGCAGGGATCCGACTGTGTCGCGACGTGAATCACGTTCGCGAACGTACTGACGCAGAGAACTGACTGTGTCACGACATGAATCACGTGAATCACGTGAATCACGTTCGCGAACGTACTGACACAGGGAACTGACTGTGTCGCGAAGCATGACGTCACATTGAGGATCTCGTTCAGTCACTTTGCGCGTCGTTCATTGGGTGCTGAGGGCTTGTGTCTTTCTCGAACTGACACAGAGCGAGATCTGCCGCTGACTGACTCGTGATTCGCCGACCTGCACACATTTTTTTATTCTATTTTTCATATCGTGTTTATTATATACCGCTTTTAGAGTGATCATAATTGTTTGAAAAAAAAAAACCACATTGGATGTGATATAAAAGGAAGAGTGATTTTTATTACATTTTTAATACATGTATGTTTTGTTAGAAACATTACATGTTAAAATAATAAAATGTAATGTGAAAAAAGAAAACTTTTATCACATTTTAGAATCGTTTTTTCTATCTTGTCAAATCCACTATGAATTGTTAAAATAAATATAATGTAATAATGTAGAAAATAATTGCATTTCAAACACATTTAAGAACATATTTCAATTTTGTCGTCGAGTCAAATGTTAAAATGTAAAAATAATAATACCATTTTTAAATTTGTATGTCATTTTTAACACTTAAAAAAACTTTTTATTTATTTATTTTGTTTTCTGATCCATTTCAAAATGTCATGGACACCTCATGGAGAGGACACAAAAAAAAGAAGAAGGAAAAAAAAGAAAATAATATTTGTAGCAAATTTTTAAATAAATTGTTATTATCTTGTCAGATTCACACACACCTAGATCTGCCGCTGGGGAAGCTGTTACTGACTGACTCACGATTTTCCCACCTGCACACAGAACTGCTGCTGCAGAAGTGATTCGGTGAACGAATCTTTTGAACGAATCAATTTAAGGAACTGATTCTAGTGATTCAGTACAGTCAAAAGAACTGCCGATCCCATCACTAGTCTGGAGTGGGAAAAAACCTCCATAGCAAAGCACATATACATATTACAACGTACATCTCGAGATATCTAGCAACAGGCTAGGTAGTTCAAGTTGATGGTAGTAAGCCGCAGCTCTCAGGCCCTGACCATCCATTCATCACCCCTATGGGATTTGTCTCGAGGGCGTTGGGTTGGGGGGGATGGGGTGTGTATGTGTGGCGTATATTTTTGTGGATGGGGTGTGCAGTTGCTAGTCCAAATGGTAAATGGTAAATGGGTTGTACTTGCATAGCGCTTTTCTACCCATTTTTAAGGAGCCCAAAGCGCTTTGACAGTATTTCCACATTCGCCCATTCACACACACATTCACACACTGACGGCGTCCAAAGTCAACAACAACAGGTGTGTGTCCATGAAAGACAAAAAGGGAGTTTGTTGTGTCTTCACTGCGCTGTCCTTCGGGAGAGTCTCGAAGCCAGGGAAACAATCCAAGTTAGAATGTTTTCAATGCGGGTGAAAATAAAATTAGCTTTTCACTCTAAATTGTCTATGATGGTGGCAGCAGGTAGCTAGTTGCTTTGTAAACGTTGTATCTAACGCTTGAATCAAAAATAAACAAAAGGTAAGTGCTCTACAAAAGGCATTGAAGTTTAGACATGGATATGGAAAATAAAAGTAAAACTGAACTGGCTACAAAGTAAACAAATATGGAATACTGGATGACATCAAAGACTTACAGCGTGAAGAGCATGTCCTGTACGTCCGTACATGACATGATAATGAACAATGTCCCCACAAAGAAGGATAGAGCCCGCACAACTGAAATAGTCTTGATTGCTAAAACTGTCATAGATAGATAGTTAGATAGATCTGTCTTTATTGTCATTGCACAAGTACAACAAAACTTTGTTTTCAGCAAAATGACAAACACATTTTCGGAGAACATCTGCACCGTAACACAACATAAACACAACAGAACAAATACCCGGGACCCCTTGCAGCACTAACTCTTCCGGGACGCTACAATATACACCCCCTGCTACCACCAACCCCCCCATCTCCCGAATTCGGAGGTCTCAGGGTTGGCAAGTATGGCCGTTGAAATAAGACCGCCCACAAAACGGCGGGTCCAAAAGCGACTGTCAGAAAGCGGCTTGAAGATGGTCTGTAAAACATAATCTATGCAACATTTTGACCAAAGAACCACCAATACATGTTATGTAGAACACAAAGAAGTGTTTTCCATTTAAAAAAAATGATTATACTATGACTCATTTAATGCGCCCTATAATCCGTATATATGAAAAAAGATTAAAAAGATAGACCATTCATTGGCAGTGCGCTTTATAATCCGGTGCGGCCTATGGTCCGGGAAATCCGGTATTACAGGTGAACGGGATGCATCCAAGATACTGTGCACCTGGTTGTGCTGTGTGTAAACCACTTTCACATCACCATGTTGACAAATGGTAATTGCATTAGAAAATAATATAATAATATGACTCCTTTAAAGGCCTACTGAAACCCACTACTACCGACCACGCAGTCTGATAGTTTATATATCAATGATGAAATATTAACATTGCAACACATGCCAATACGGCCGGTTTAGTTTACTTAATTGCAATTTTAAATTTCCCGGGAGTTTCTTGTTGAAAACGTCGCGGAATGATGAGATGTATGCGTGATGTGACGGACTGTAAGGAAATATTAGCGCTGCGCACACACACAGCTAAAAGTCGCCTGCTTTAACCGAATAATTACACAGTATTTTGGAGATCTGTGTTGCTGAATATTTTACAATTTGTGCAATTAATAATGGAGAAGTCAAAGTAGAAAGATGGAGTTGGGAAGCTTTAGCCTTTAGCCAAACAAACACACGGTGATTCCTTGTTTAAAATTCCCGGAGGTGAAGCTTTCCTATGGATCAGAGCGGTCAAGCGAACATGGATCCCGACCAAATGTCAACCAGCAGTTTTGGGTGAGAAAATTGTGGTCAAAAGTCGCCTCTTACAGGAGATCAACTGAGCTTGTGCCATCCATACAGCTACCGTCAACTTCCCTCAGAGACTTGCATCAAGACACTTGTGGACAAACCCCTCCGACTATCAGGTACTATTAAACTCACTAAAACACTAGCAACACAATAAAAAGATAAGGGATTTCCCAGAATTATCCTGGTAAATGTGTCTAAAAACATCTGAATACGTCCCAATGCAATCGCCTTTTTTTTTAACTTGATTTTTTTTTTTTTCTAGCCCTTTGCTATCAATATCCTCAAACACGAATCTTTCATCCTCGCTCAAATTAATGGGGAAGTTGTCGTTTTCTCGGTCCGAATAGGTCTTTTTGTTGGAGGCTCCCATTAAAAACAATGTGAGGATGTGAGGAGCCCTCACACGGGTGACGTCTTCGTCTGCGACTTCCGATACAGGCAAGGCTTTTCTATTAGCGACCAAAAGTTGTGAACTTTATCGTCAATGTTCTCTACTAAATCCTTTCAGCAAAAATATGGCAATATCCCGAAATGATCAAGTATGACACATATAATAGACCTGCTATTGTCAGAGTTATTTGAGGCATTTTGCAGGAAAACATAGTTTAATTTAAAATACTAGAACTAGAACAATCAAAGGGTACAAACAAAAAGTACGCACGTGGGCGGATATAACAAACTAAGAGCTATGAACAAACAAATCGGAAGCAGGGAACAAAAAACAGCAAGCTACAAACATCTACCAATCACACGACCAGTAGGAATGACAAGTAGAAAATGACATTGGCACGACAATAATCCGGCCCTGACTAGAGGAGAAAACAGGTCTTAAATAGCGGCTGGCTGATTGATCCCAGGTGTGGCCAGGTGCCAATCAGCCACAGCTGAGGGTTACACAGTATTCAGGGAGACAAACAGGAAACAGAACCAAAATAAGAGTGCTGACAGGAACTAAAGACAAACGCAGAGGAAAAACTAAGACATAGACCATGAATTGATTAACGTGGACCCTGACTTAAACAAGTTGAAAAACGTATTCGGGTGTTACCATTTAGTGGTCGATTGTACAGAATATGTACTGAACCGTGCAATCCACTAATAAAAGTATCAATCAAAAAACAAAACTGTCAGGGACAAGCCTGACAGCTATCCCCGTTTAAATAACAACATCTCATTTCAGTAGGCCTTTAATGCACCCTTATACATGAAAAAAACTTCAAAGAATAGACCATTTATTGGCAGTGCGCCTTATATTCCGGTGCGCCCTTTAGTCCGGAAAATACGGTAATCAATGTCAATTGAATTTGAAACAAATATTCCTGACAAACTAAATAACGAAACATTTGAGGTTTTAACGTAGCACATGGGCGGAGCATTGTAGAGAAATTGAATGACTTACCATAAAGTGCTAAAAATAACGTCTAAGAAGTCAACTCCACGAGGTCATACATATTTCATGTGAAGAAGATGAATGTGCCCCTTTCCCACAATAGTCACAGCGCCAACTAGTGTTGACGGGAAATACCAAGACCTCTCATGCATACTGACCAAACTTTTGTTTTATGACTCTTCGGTTGCCATCGTTTCCAACGCATGAGTACCAATTAGAAGCAATGAAGACCGATGGGGATGATAAGATGCCAAACAAACCAATATGCATAAATCCTCACGCAACCATATTGAATTTCACTCCAACCCAATAAATCTCCACGTAGGCTTTGATCATCATTCCTCCTCCTTATAAGCTGCTCTCGCTGTCTCTCTCCGTTTCAGAATAGGATCGGATCGACTTTATTCATCCCGAAACGGGGAAATTACGTGGTTGCAGCGCAGATCCAAAAAGTCCACAAACAATTAGTTTTTTGGGGGGGAAATGTGTATTTGCTTCACAATCCTTACGTATACGTATGTTTTTCTTTTTTTTATGCATTCTAACTCGTATAAACGCTAGCAAAAGTCAGCCAACAGTGGATTGATTGATTGATTTAAACTTTTTTTAGTAGATTGTACAGCACAGTACATATTACGAACAATTGACCACTAAATGGTAACTCCCGAATAAGTTTTTCAACTTGTTTAAGTCGGGGTCCACGTTAATTAATTCATGGTATCATGGAGTCTATGAGAGTCGCTCTCTTCCGCCTATAAGCGATCTACAAAGACATCCAACATCCTTCATCAAGGTTGTTTTTTTTATGCACGCTGTATGCATACAGTGGGGCAAAAAAGTATTTAGTCAGCCACCGATTCTGCAAGTTCTCCCACTTAAAATGATGACAGAGGACTGTAATTTTCATCATAGGTACACTTCAACTGTGAGAGACAGAATGTGAAAAAAAATCCAGGAATTCACATATTAAAAAGTTTTATTTTGGTTTCTTCTGACCACATGACATTCTCCCAATCCTCTGCTGTATCATCCATGTATCCATTTTGGTGTAAACTCAACTCGCCGTGTTTGGAGGAAGAAGAAAACTGAGTTGCATCCCAAGAACACCACACCTACTGTGAAGCATGGGGGTGGAAACATCATGCTTTGGGGCTGTTTTCCTGCTAAGGGGACAGGACGATTGATCCGTGTTAAGGAAAGAATGAATGGGGCCATGTATCGTGAGATTTTGGGCCAAAACCTCCTTCCATCAGTGAGAGCTTTAATTGGTTGACCAAATACTTATTTTTCACCATAATTTACAAATAAATTCTTTAAAATTCTTACAATGTGACTTCCTGGATTTTTTTTTCACATTCTGTCTCTCACAGTTGAAGTGTGCCTATGATGAAAATTACATACCTCTATCGCCATTTTAAGTGGGAGAACTTGCACAATCGGTGGCTGACTAAATACTTTTTTGCCCCTCTGTATGTAATGTCGTAACATCCATCCATTTTTTACCACTTATTCCCTTTGGGGTGGCGGGGCGCGCTGGTGCCTATCTCAGCTACAATCAGGCAGAAGGCGGTGTACACCCTGGACAAGTCGCCACGTCATCACAGGGCCAACACAGATAGACAGACAACATTCACACTCACATTCACACACTAGGGCCAATTTAGTGTTGCCAATCAACCTATCCCCAGGTGCATGTCTTTGGAGGTGGGAGGAAGCCGGAGTACCCGGAGGGAACCCACGCAGTCACAGGGAGAACATGCAAACTCCACACAGAAAGCCCGGGATTGAACCCAGGACTACTCCGGACCTTCGTATTGTGAGGCAGACGCACTAACCCCTCTTCCACCGTGAAGCCCATTTCGTAACATACACATTAATAATAACATTTAATATTTACATATGTTGTTCATTTTAAAGCATACTGTGGAGAAATAATTTCCAGACGCATCACAGCGTTCACTTTTCCCATCAACAACAACAACAACAATTACTACTAATCAGTGCAGATTTCGTGAGAGACAAAAAAAGACTACTATGGGACAATTGATGATCCAGAATCTTGTATTTTTGAGCCTGAATATAAGGAGGAGTCAGTAGAAGTATTTAAGTTCCATCTTAAAACTAATTTGTATACACTAGCCTTTAAATAGACCCCCCTTTTAGACCAGTTGATATGCCGTTTCTTTTCTGCTCTGCCACCCTCTCCTGCGTGGAAATGAAGCGCGAGCTATTCAAAGTCGGGACCACTCATCTGTGCATCCGTTGGGGACGTCTCTGTGCTGCTGACTTGTCTCCTCTCAAGATGATCCCCTGCAGGCCCCACTATGGACTGGACTCTCACACTATTAACTAGATCTACTCCATGTCCATTGCTGTGGTCACCCGGGGGTCCCCAAATCTGCGGTCCCCTCCAAGGTTTCTCATTGTTTCCCGATGGGTTGAGTTTTTCCTTGCCCTGATGTGGGATCTGAGCTGAGGATGTCATTGTGGCTTGTGCAGCCCTTTGAGATACGTGTGATTAAGGGCTAAATAAATAAACTTTGATTGATGATGACTTTGAGGATTTAAGGTTTAGAAGCTGTGCTGAACAGACCCAGTTTTAGTGAAACACTAAGCATCATGCAGCAATTTCTGAAGAAGCTCTACAAACTATAATAAAATCAATCGCTCACTGTACAATGTCTGCTCTCACTGAGATGCCAACTGATGGGACGTTTATAACTTCCCGTTTAGATGAAGAATTGATCATGATCCTCACGCAGGTTTGAACAAAAAAAAAAAGTGCTGAAAACAAGCGTCTATTCGGTGTAAGTTCTCGGTTTATGACCAGAACCTTCTATTATCCAGGTGAAAGGCATGACTTCAAATCCTGAATTAACTTTCACCATCTCAGAGGCAATACAGCAACTCACCGACTGAATACATCGATATAGAAGCACAAGCTAGTTAGTGCTGTGTGATCACGGCCAGGGCCGGCTTAAAAGCCTAGGGTCCCCCCAAACCCAATTAAGGGGCCCTCTGAGTTCCATGCCGGAAAACAATATTTGGTTTTCATGGCTGTCAGTCACATACAACTCTGCGTCATGTAGCGGCCTTGTACTCTCTTTTTCGGCTGGGTTGTTTTTACCTACTGCTCCGGGGGGGCACAAACCAACGTCGCCGGTGTTAGAGGCAAGAGTGCTGACTATTGAGCTAAAAGCAGAAGGAATCTCACAGATTCTCAAGTGCGCATGCGCCCGTCGCAAATGAGATGTATTCCATCCATCCATCCATTTTCTACCGCTTGTCGCATTCAGCTGCAATCGGGCAGAAGGCGGGGTACACCCTGGACAAGTCGCCACCTCGTCACAGGGCCAACACAGAGAGACAGACAACATTAAAGTTAAAGTTAAAGTACCTATGATTGTCACACACACACTAAGTGTGGCAAAATTATTCTCTGCATTTGACCCATTATCCTTGATTACTCCGGAAGAGGTGAGGGGAGCAGTGAGCAGCAGCAGTGGACAGCACCTTTTAGCTCTTATTTCCAAAATTCTGTACACTACTGAGTTGGGGTCTTATGCCGACGTACGGACACTTATACTCCTATCTGGTGGTCTCAGAAGAGTACAAGAATACAATGGAAATGAGAAAAAAAAAAGTGTAAACATTTAAATTTGCATGTCACAACACATGAAGTACACGTTTGTGTACTTATGGACTAAGTACATCATATTTCATTTCATTTCATTTTTATTTATCTCATTCATTGATATGCATTTAGAACAATACATAATTATATCACAATGATACAATTTAAATTCACACAATTCCTGAGAAAGAGCATCAAAAGATTATTTTTAGTTTTTGATCTAATTAGGTTCTCCATCCATCCATCCATTTTCTACCGCGTATTCCCTTTCGGGGTCGCGGGGGGCGCTGGCGCCTATCTCAGCTACAATCGGGCGGAAGGCAGGGTACACCCTGGACAAGTCGCCACCTCATCGCAGGGCCAACACAGATAGACAGACAACATTCACACTCACATTCACACACTAGGGCCAATTTAGTGTTGCCAATCAACCTATCCCCAGGTGCATGTCTTTGGAAGTGGGAGGAAGCCGGAGTACCCGGAGGGGACCCACGCATTCACGGGGAGAACATGCAAACTCCACACAGATCCCGAGCCTGGATTTGAACCCAGGACTGCAGGAGCTTCGTATTGTGAGGCAGACGCACTAACCCCTCTGCCACCGTGAAGCCCAAATAGCAAAGAGAAATTAATAAAAAAAAGCATTTAAATACACAGCTTAGACCTAAAGAGTTAAGAAGACATCTCTTGACAAATTTAGAAACGACTGAGAAGCAGATTTGGCAAAGTTCTGGATGACAATGAACTGGAATCTGCATTGATACAAAAAAATGATAGCACAAAACGTATTCTAATACAGTTTAAGGTTGTCCTTCGAATATATTTTACCAACGCTAAACTTTCCAAAATGTGTGCCAATATTGCAGATACACGTAATCGATGTCAATCGTGACACACATGTTCTGGTCCTGTATGAAAGTCTACTGGATTAATATTTTTAAACATCTTGCAAATGCATTACATTTTAAATTGACGCCTTGTGCAGAATTGGCTATTTTTTGGAATTCCACCAAACTATCCAAACATTAAGCAGACTTTTAGGGATAGTATCGCCTTTGCATCATTACTAGCTCGTAGAAGGATGTTTATGGGAATGGAAAGCACAGTTTGCCCCCAAGGCCTCCCGATGGCTTAAGAACTTCATGTTTTTTCTTGGATTTAGAGACAACTAAATATAATCTGAGGGGTATACACCAAAACAATTTGACTTGACCTGGTGCTGCATAATCAGTTCCATAGAGACACTAGTGACACTCACCGTTGACAATGAACCTTTTCACTTACCTCAACTCTTTTTATTATCTTTGTTAATGTTGTTGTTTTCAGTGACACTTATCTCTATGGTTACCTTTTTTTCTTCCTTTTAGTCAGTTATTGTGATTCTCTATCTGCTTGTGGCGAAGAGGAAGGCAGTAGATTGCTACCCACTGGGACTGGAAGGTAGGACGGGGGGAGGGAGGGAGTGTTATTATTCCACTTGTATTATCCATCCGTCCATCCATTTCCTACCGCTTATTCCCTTTTGGGGTGGTGGGGGGGGGGGGGGGGGGCGCGCTGGCGCCTATCTTAGCTACAATCGGGCGGAAGGCGGTGCACACCCTGGACAAGTCGCCACCTCATCGCAGGGCCAACACAGATAGACAGACAACATTCACACAGTAGGGCCGTTTTAGTGTTGCCAATCAACCTATCCCCAGGTGCATGTTTTGGGCTTCACGGTGGCAGAGGGGTTAGTATGTCTGCCTCACAAAACGAAGGTCCTAGGTTCAATCCCAGGCTCGGGATCTTTCTGTGTGGAGTTTGCATGTTCTCCCCGTGAATGTGTGGGTACACCCTGGACAAGTCGCCACCTCATCACAGGGCCAACACAGACAGATAGACAACATTCACACTCATATTCACACACTAGGGCCAATTTAGTGTTGCCAATCAACCTATCCCCAGGTGCATGTTTTGGGCTTCACGGTGGCAGAGGGGTTAGTGTGTCTGCCTCACAAAACGAAGGTCCTAGGTTCAATCCCAGGCTCGGGATCTTTCTGTGTGGAGTTTGCATGTTCTCCCCGTGAATGTGTGGGTACACACTGGACAAGTTGCTACCTCATCGCAGGGCCAACACAGATAGACAGACAACATTCACACACTAGGGCCAATTTAGTGTTGCCAATCAACCTATCCCCAGGTGCATGTTTTGGGCTCCACGGTGGAAGAGGGGTTAGTGTGTCTGCCTCACAATACGAAGGTCCTGGGTTCAATCCCAGGCTCGGGATCTTTCTGTGTGGAGTTTGCATGTTCTCCCTGTGAATGTGTGGGTTCCCTCCGGTTTCCACTTTTATTATTTTTCTGTAATTTTTTTTGTATTTTTGTAATTTTTTGTTGTGGGAGGGGGGGACAAAAAAGTGTCTGTTTTCCCAGTACCTGTATTATGATTTCCCTATCAAATGAATAAATACATATTATTTAAAAAAAATAACACTGAGGACATAAGTCATTAAAGAGTCATATGTGGGATGTTGAGCAGAAATTTGTAATAAAACAATATTTTTTTCCCACCACAAAAACCCCTGTTATACAGGACACTTCATCGGGTACACCTGTGCAATTTTGTTTTTGTAAAATTTCTGCTCTTTATTTTTTTGTAGCAGTGCGCTGTGAGCCCTTTCCATTCTGCCCCCTCAAAAGGGGTGGCCAGAATATTAGGAACAGCGCCCTCATTTGATGGTGCAGGGGTTCCTAATGTTGTGTCCGGACTTGTGTGCGCCTTATTAGTAACAACAATAATGGCACATGACATGTCTTTGGGTCGTGCGTAATCGACAACATAAACAACAGAGCAAATAAACAGCGCACTTACCTTCGTTTAAAAAAAAAAAAGAGAAGGAAAAAAAAGCAATCAATCGGGGAATCCCGGCAAGCAGAGAAGTCCTTTTACGCACGCATGTCCCCGGGAAAGCGAGGCATTGGAATGAAGCGCCGTCCTCCTTGCGTGCGTCTTGTTTGCCTTGCCATCACTCAACAGTGCTTCACATTGCATCTCAGCTCCAGCTCGGATCCTCCTGCCTGCATAAACTTGACCAAAAAAAAAAAAAAAAAAAAAAGTCCAATAACGACGATCCTCTGCAGTCAGGAGTGGATGGAAAGTGCGCCAAAGTGCCCGTCCTTGGGTTTCCATGTGAGGCGTCATCGTTTTCTTCACTGCATGCTTTTGTTGAGAGACCAGCGCCCCTCCTGCTTCTGCTTCTTCTCCTGCATCACCATCTACACCAGGGGTCGGGAACCTTTTTGGCCGAGAGAGCCAAGAAGCCAAATATTTTAAAATGTATTTTCCGTAATATTTTTTAACACTGAACACAACTAAACGCGTGCATTTTTTAGTAAGATTAACATTTCTAGAGTATAATAAGTCTCTTATTCTTTGTAATAACATTGTTATTCTGAAGCTAACTGTGGCCTGCAGCGAAGCGGGTGTGCCAGGATTGGCCTCGAAATCAGCGACAGGTGCGTAGACGGCCCACCTGGGCCTTGTTATATAATCACCTGTCGCTCTGTTATAAGCAGCAGCCAGGAGGAGAGACGGGGTTGGAGCTGGAGCCAGAGCGCGAGCGAGAACGAAAGAGAAAAAGACAATTGCTGGAAAGCAACTGAGAGACTTATTGAAAAATAAAACAATAATGTAACCCTGAAACAGGCTCTCATGTCGGTGCTTGGTGGTCTGAAGAACCGCCAGGAGGGCAAGCCCCACACTAACCATTAATAAATGGATCCGCTTTGAACTGAACTCTCGCGGCTGTGTTGGAGCCACTATGGATTGAACTTTCACAGTATCATGTTAGACCCGCTCGACATCCATTGCTTTCAGTCCCCTAGAGGGGGGGTGGGGGGGGTGGGGGTGGGGGTGGGGGGTTGCCCACATCTGAGGTCCTCTCCAAGGTTTCTCATAGTCAGCATTGTCACTGGCGTCCCACTGGATGTGAATTCTCCCTGCCCACTGGGTGTGAGTGTGAGTGAGTGAATTATATTTATATAGCGCTTTTTCTCTAGTGACTCAAAGCGCTTTACATAGTGAAACCCAATATCTAAGTTGCATTCAAACCAGTGTGGGTGGCACTGGGAGCAGGTGGGTAAAGTGTCTTGCCCAAGGACACAACGGCAGTGACTAGGATGGCGGAAGCGGGAATCGAACCTGCAACCCTCCAGTTGCTGGCACGGCCGCTCTACCAACCGAGCTATACCGCCTGCACCGTGTGAGTTTTCCTTGCCCTTTTGTGGGTTCTTCCGAGGATGTTGTAGTCGTAATGATTTGTGCAGTCCTTTGAGACATTTGTGATTTGGGGCTATATAGATAAACATTGATTGATTGATTGATAAATAAATAACTTCATACCATTAACTTCTTGAACAGGTGCGGTAGAAAACGGATGGATGGATTAAAACTGCATGAGAATGCTTTATATTTTGAACATTATTTTTAACACTGTGATTCCAACTGGAATTATTCATTACTTATCGTGTCAAGCAATGTCATCAAAAGAGCCACATCTGGCTCGCGGGCCATAGGTTCCCTACCCCTGATCTACACCATCTCCAGTGCTGAGGAGGATGTCAACAAGTTGCATTCGAGGGTGGGAAGGCAGGGGTTCTCAACCTTTTTTCAGTGATGTACCCCCTCTGAACATTTTTTTTTAACTCAAGTACCCCCTAATCCAGGGGTTGGGAACCTTTTTGGCTGAGAGAGCCCTGAAAGCCAAATATCTTAAAATGCATTTCTGTGAGAGCCATATCATATTTTTTAACACTGAATAGAACAGAATAGAATAGAATACAATAGAATAGAATAGACTTTATTGTCATTATATTTGCATATAACGAGATTAAAGACTCCAATTTAAGGTGCTGTTGTGGGAACAAATATGGGGTAAAATAAATAACACAAGAGGTAATAAAGGAAGAACTAACAATTGAAATAAACAGACTACTATCTATTAAAAATAACAAGCAATCCTGTACAATATAAAAAACACTATAGAAATACAAAATACTGCACAATATACAGAACAAGACAAAAGTACCAAAGTAATAATACAACTAAATGCGTGCATTTTTTAAGTAAGACCAACATTTTTTTTGTATAATAAGTCTCAAATTTTTTTTTTTATAACATTGTTATTGCCTCAACAGGTGCGGTAGAAAACGGATGAGAATATTTTATATTTTAAACGTTATTTTTAACATCGTGATTACCAGCGGAATTATTCATTACTTATCGTGTTAAGCAATGTCAGCTAAGGTTTATCTGAGAGCCAGATGCAGTCATCAAAAGAGCCACATCTGGCTCTAGAGCCATAGGTTCCATACCCCTGCTATAATCAGAGCAAGGCATTTTTTGGTTGAAAAAAAGAGATAAAGAAGCAAAATACAGCACTATGTCATCAGTTTCTGATTTATTAAATTGTATAACAGCGCAAAAGTATTGCTCATTTGTAGTGGTCTTTCTTGAACTATTTGAAAAAAAAGATATAAAAATAACTCAAAACTTGTTGAAAAATAAACAAGTGATTACATTATAAATAAATATTTCTACACATAGAAGTAATCATCAACTTAAAGTGCCCTCTTTGGGGATTGTAATAGAGATCCATCTGGATTCATCAACTTCATTCTAAAAATTTCTTCACAAAAAAATAAATCTTTAACATCAATATTTGTCCTGTCTGGGATCATGTTTTGTTTAAGTTACGTTCTGTTTGGTTTTTGGACTCTTTTTAGTTCCTGCTTTTTCACTCCCTTGTCTTGTTTCCATGGTTACCCATTAGTTTCACCTGTTCCACGTTTGAACTCACGCACCTGTTTTCAATCACCACAGTATTATTTAAGCCACAGTTGCCAGGTAGTCAACCTGGCGACATCACCTTATATCACCGTCTACGCACCCTATCCCTATGCCGATGATCCAAGCCCATATCTCGTTCAAAGTAAGTTGTTTGTTATTCATCCCATAGTGCTAGTTTTTGTTTTATAACCATAGTTTTGCCTCAGTGCAAGTTTTGATTTCTTAGTCAAGTTTTCATACCTCCTCTGTGAGGGCTTTTCGTTTGTTCCTTTTTTTGAATCAAAATAAAATGCCCTTACCTTCACGCCATGTCTGTTCCAATCGCTTTGCTCCCCGGGAAAACAAACCACACCATAGTTCACGTCTTGACAATATTTATGGAACATGTCCACAAAAAAATCTAGTTGTCAACACTGAATATTGCATTGTCACATTTCTTTTCACAGTTTGTGAACTTACATTCATATTTTGTTGAAGTATTATTCAATAAATACATTCATAAAGGATTTTTGAATTGTTGCTATTTTTAGAATATTAAAAAAAAATCTCACGTACCCCCTGGCGTACCGTCAAGTACCCCCAGGGGTACGCGTACCCCCATTTGAGAACCACTGCTCTAAGGCTTCCGAGGAATTCTGCTGCTTGGATTGGAAGGTTGAATAATTGAGGGTGTGCATGCAGCAGAGCAGCATTACTTCAGCAGGGAACATGTGTCCGACGTCTCTATTACAGGGGTGTCAAACGTACGGCCCATGGCCCGGTTCAGGCCCGTGAACAGGTTTTAATGCTGCCAGCGAGATGAGTTCACTAATCAGAATCAGAAATACTTTAATAATCCCCGAAGGGAAATTAAGATTTTCAGCACAAACTGTCAAAGGGCTCTGTGCTCTGCGCTGGGCTCGACGCACCTCACTCCGGATACAGCAAGCAGCTGCATTCAATCGTCAATCAGCAATCAACACACCGGTCGCTGATGAGCCAGTCCAAGCCTGCATCCCATGCCAGAACGTAGCGACCTGTCCTGTACGGTAAACCGAACCTAGCAATCTCTATGCACTCCTTCTCTCTTTGTGTTTCTCCCCCTCCGTGTTCATTTGTCTCGTGTCCGCTTTGTCGCCCTCCAGCAGCGTACCACCGTTCCCGCGTCACGAGCTGTGTGTGTTGTCTCCCCTTATTCCCTCTGCTTCCCTGGCTGCCTCTTGGATCTCGACCTTCCGCCTGGACACGGACTTTGATGCCTCGCTCCTCCCTTGGACTCCACGTCTGCTCATGGACCTCACCGGATTATAGAACTATACCCAGAGTGCGTTCCGCGAGTCAACCATTGTAGTTTGGCACTGTAGTCAATGAGCTTTTTTTTTCTTCATCCAATTGTTGTGGGGCAGACTGGCTCGTACATGCTCAATCATCATCTGCTGTTGCCATTTCTAATACAAAGTAGAACTTGAATACACCTCACGGTGATGCTTGGACACGTCATCAGTGATTAACCGGGGTCATAGGGTGTTTCGGGTCTTTAATCATCAGACACCCTCGCCCGGGCGACCCAGCCGGGTGTGATCAGACCCCGGCCTGTGTCCAAGTAGCGCACCACGGATCCCCCCTACGGATCCACAGCCACCGGGAGGCTTTTTCTGCGGCCTCAAGGATGTTCTTGGTGGCTTTTCTGGATTGCAGTCCTCTAATGCCAAGGATTCTGAACACACGCTGTATTGAGTGACCAGCAAAACCCCTTCACCCAATTTCGACTGGTTAGCAGCGGGCTCTCCAGCCGTTACTCCGACACTCTGCAGTGAGCTCAGCGTATTTGGACCTCTTTCGCTCATTTGCTTCGTCAATCCGCTCCTCCCAAGGGACACTCAGCTCCAGTAGCACCACTTGCTTAGTTGACTCCGATGTTAACACCATGTCTAGGCGGAGTGATATAGTCCGAAATTTTATCTGTCACTAGACTCCATATGGAAGCGCTAACAAATACAACAAAGATGACGGGGAGAAGACGCAGTCCAAGTGGAGACCTGGCAAATAAGATTTGATTGAAACTTGTATTAGTGGATTGCACAGTACAGTACATATTCTGTACAATTGAACACTAAATGGTAACACCCAAATAAGTTTTTCAAGTTGTTTATGTCGGGTTCCACGTTAGTCAATACATGGTATGAGTCTGAATCTGAAGCCAAGAGACAGCACATATTTCAAAATACTTGTAAGTTGAGGTATTACTGTATTTCATTAACCAGTCATTGGAAAGTAATTACTGTAGTTGTATTTAGTGTTGTCCCGATACCAATATTTTGGCACTGGTACCAAAATTATTTCGATACTTTGATACTTTTCGGTACGTTTCGATAATTTTCTAAATAAATAGGATCACAGAAAATTGCATTATAGGCTTTATTTTAACAAAAACATTTAGGGTAGTTAAACATATGTTTCTTATTGCAAGTTTGTCTGTAAATAAAATAGTGAAAATACAAGACAACTTGTCTTTTAGTAGTAAGTAAACAAAGAAAGGCTCCTAATATAGTCTGCTGACATATTCATTAACATATTGCATTCTATAATTTTGTCAACATTATAAAGGACAAGTGGTAGAAAAGGAATTATTAATCTACTTCTTCATTTACTGTTAATATCTGCTTACTTTCTCTTTTAACACGTTCTGTCTACACTTCTGTTAAAATGTAATCACTTAGTCTTCTGGTGTGTGGATGGATGCTTTACATTAGTTTACTTTTTAGAGGCGGTATATACTGAATATGATTCATTAGTGTCGTTGTACTATACTATGTACTATACTGTCCAACCCTAGTTGTATTATATATTTACTGTCTCACAATTGCGAAGAATCCTGGGAAGATGCAGCAGCTTGAGAAATTAAGAAAAAAAAGGTTTTTCCAGACTGCAAAGCTAATTAAAATTAATTTTTAACTGCAGGGGTTTGCAAAAATATTTCCCGGAAAATCAGTTTTTTGAAGCGTAATGGATGACCCGACCTTGATATATATTCTCTGAAAAGGAGGCTCACGGTGCTGAACTTTAAACAATTCTGCTCTAAGCGATGCTTCTGTGTTGTTTTCACCAAAATAAGGAGAGATTCTCAAGTATGACATTTACTTTAATGCACTGATGGCCTTCAGCAAAACAACAAATAACTGGTGCTTCTTATCTTAAAGGCCTACTGAAATTAGATTTTCTAATTTAAACAGGGAGAGCAGGTCCATTCTATGTGTCATACTTGATCATTTCGCGATATCGCCATATTTTTGCTGAAAGGATTTAGTAGAGAACATCCACGATCAAGTTCGCAACTTTTGGTCGCTAATAAAAAAGCCTTGCCTGTACCAGAAGTAGCAGACGGTGTGCGCGTGACGTCACGGGTTGTGAAGCTCCTCACATCCTCACATTGTTTATAACGGGAGGCACCAGCAGTAAGAGCAATTCGGACCGAGAAAGTGACGATTTCCCCATTAATTTGAGCGAGGATGAAAGATTCGTGGATGAGGAAAGTTAGAGTGAAGTACTAATTTACAAAAAAAGAAGAAAAAAACGACTTCTAGCCGTAAGTGGTGCTGGGCTAATATGTCTCCTCCAACCAATAACGTCACAAACACGCGTCATCGTACACGTCATCATTCCGCGACGTTTTCAACAGGAAACTCCGCGGGAAATTTAAAATTGTAATTTAGTAAACTAAACAGGCCGTATTGGCATGTGTTGCAATGTTAATATTTCATCATTGATATATAAACTATCAGACTGCGTGGTCGGTAGTAGAGGGTTTCAGTAGCTTTTAATAGGCCTATGTTTGAATGTATTAACAAAAAATACAGATGTGTCACCGAACCAAACGGTAAACAAAAAAAACAGATTTACTCTAAAGCAAGGGTGTCAAAAGTGCGGGCCACTGACCGGATCAAGATTTATCCAGCCCACGAGATGAGTATAAAAATGAGCCGAAATTTTTGAATGAATGAAACTGCTGTATTAAATGTGTCCACTAGATTTCGCAATAGCAATTCTTTGTATCTTTTTAAATGATGCTACATATGTAAAAAATCTAATAAACCATGTGATTTTAGTGCACCAGTTGAGGAAAATGACCAAACTACTGTACATAAATAACATCTTGTAATTTTTGATTTTGATATTATTTTTTTATCAAGATAGATAGAAAATCAACACCAATGAGTTGACTGAAGAACATTATCACATAATTTATTCAGAAAGTAAAAATAACGACAAATAAGGATAGAATACCATTAACCACAAAATTTAAGATTAACAAAAACCAACAACATTATGATTTGTACATTTTCAGAATGTTCTTTTTTCTATTTTTAAACAAATAAAACAATCTGAAGTTGTATTTATTTTTAAGTTATCATGTCATGATTTTACCAGTTCGGCGCAATTGGGAGTAAATTTTTCTCCATGTGGCCCCCGCTCTAAAAAGAGTTTGACACCTCTGTTGTAAAGGATATTAAGAGAAGAATAATTGGTTCCGATATGTCCTGTTGTTCATACAGCGGTTGACTTCTTTCTACAACAAAACTGATTGTCACAGCGTAGTCGCATCTTTATGCGAGGATTGTTCTCCCAGGAATGCAAGACTAACGGCTCCGGACGAAGGTGTGAAGGTAGGATTAGATTTATTTAATATGAATCACCCAACTACCAAAATACAGGCAATCCACAGGATACGGCAAACAACAAAAAGGCAAGTGTGCCGAACAAACGTAAAGCTTAGACTTAGCATAGGCCATAGCATGGAACAAAAACTTACTTAAAAAAGGTGTGATGCAAACAATGAAGCCAGGCAGACTAACTGGCAAAGACAGGCTTTAATAAAAGTCTCCCGATTAAAGCAGGTTTGTACCAAACACGTGAGGCAGGTGAAACTAATAGGTCGCCATGGTAACTAATACAAACAAGGGTGCACAAAAACAAGAACTAATGGAGTCCAGAATTAACAGACCATAACTAAACAAAACATGATTTAGACAACAGATCATGACACTGGTTAGTGTTCATTAACGTTCAGGCTTGTTGTAATCTGTGTTAGCCCAAAAAAAAGTCTGCAGGCTATAGAGCGTTTTCCATTTGGGCGCAGATACTCTGGAATGCCCTCCCGGTAACAGTTCGAGATGCTATCTAAGTAGAAGCGTTTAAGTCTCACCTTAAAACTCATTTGTAAACTCTAACCTTTAAATAGACCTCCTTTTTAGACCAGTTGATCTGCCGCTTCTTTTCTTTTTCTCCTCTGTCCCCCCCTCCACAAGGGAGGGGGTCCGGTCCGATAGCCATGGATGAAGTACTGGCTGTCCAGAGTTGGGACCCAGGATGGACATCTCGTCGGGACCCAGGATGGACCGCTCGCCTGTGTATCGGTTGGGGACATCTCTACACTGCTGATCCAACTCCGCTCGGGATGGTTTCCTGTGGACGGGACTGGGTCCTCTCCAAGGTTCTCATAGTCATCATTGTCACCGACGTCCCACTGAGTGTGAGTTTTCCTTGCCCTTATGTGGGTTCTTCCAAGGATGTCGTAATGGTTTGTGCAGCCCTTTGAGACACTTGTGATTTAGGGCTATATAAATAAACATTGATTGATTGATTGATACAAACAAGACGCTACTATCAAAACAGAGTTTACAGGAAGTAGTGTGGTCCGGTGGCTATTTATCTGATTGCTGACATTCACATTATCATTTTGATTTGAGCATCCAAAGTCACTTACTAGTTTAGCAGGAACAGAGCCAAGGCAGCGTTGCCCTGTTGCTAATTGACATGACTTCAGCGAGGGGTAAAGGGAGAAGAGCATTAGCCGTGGTAGTTCAGCATTGACATCCGACTAATGACAGCGGTGGGGTGTGATGGGCAAACTGTGCTCGCTGCCTGTTTTAAGTACTACTCCATAAAGCGGTGGAACGTGCTTCGGCTGCTTTGGTTCTTTTTGTCATTTTGCGGGATTACATGATTATCACTTTGTTGGATTGTTCATTATCCCCCCGTAGTAGTAGCAGAAGTTGTGTGTGTGTGTGTGTGTGTGTGTGTGTGTGTGTGTGTGTGTGTGGGTGTGTGTGTGTGTGTGTGTGTGTGTGTGTGTGTGTGTGTGTGTGTGATGTTGCCAAATGATACAGTGGTCTTGTTGGCATTGAACCACCATAAAAGTACGACGCCACATTACATCGGACATACAGTGGAACCTCGATTTACGAACTTCATTGGTTGTTAAGTCTGTATAGTGAAGTATGTAAATATGGGTTACAGCCTTTTTTTTTTTTTCTCCCGCCCCCACCCACCCACAAAAAGCGCGCCTCTTCTCTCGTGGGTCGTTATAGCCTGGTTGGTAAAGTGGCCTTGCCAGCAACTTGAGGGATCCAGGCTCGATCCCCGTTTCCGCCATCCTAGTCGCTGCCATCGTGTCCTTGGGCAAGACCCACCTGCTCCCAGTGTCACACTTGTTTAATTGTAACTTAGATATTGGGTTTCAGTATGTAAAGTGCTTTGAGTCACTAGAGAAAAGCGCTATATAAATATGAGTCACTTCACTCTTCCTCAGATCTTTTGTTTCTAGCTGATACAACATAAAAAATAACGCAGTAAAGCATCATGTAGTAACGGTAACTGAGTTACTGAATATAAAAAATAACATGTTAGACTTCTAGTTACCCACCGAAAATAACCTCGTTAGAGTAACGTGTTACTTTGTAACGTGTTAGTCCCAAAACTGGATTCAGCACATAGAGGACTTTTGTATGTGTTACGATCATGCTAACAAAGACATACAGTCGTGTTCAAAAGTTTACATACTCTTTCAAACATATTACTAGGTATAGTGGCCAAACAGCTCCATTTTTGTTTCTTCTGTCGAGAGAACTTTCCTCCAGAAGGTCCTTTTTTTGTCCATCGGATGTCAGGTGAAACACAAATTGAGCGTGTTCGGGGGCGGGGGTGGGGGGCGTAGGCGTGGTTAGGGGCGTGGTTGGGGCGGGGGGCGTGGTTAAGAGGGGAGGAGTATATTTGCAGCTACAAATCACCAACTCGAGTGTTTCATATATATTTCATATATATACTGTATATAAATATATTTATATGTGTTACGGCTCAGACTCCTGCCAGCGCCGCTCATTCGTCCGTCCGCACGTCGGGACACGTCAACGGGCACGCACATCCAGGGACGAGTCACGCCCGTCTCCGCCCTGCAGCAACCGTCAGCTGCAATCAATCACCGGCAATCTTCTCACCTGACGGTAATGACGGCGCTGCCTTCATAAGCCTGGACAACCTGCCATCACTCGCCGGAGTATAGTCTTCTGCTCGAGTACAGTAAGCCACGTCATTCTTCATGTTATCCTGCTCTCGCTGTGTTTGCCCATCCGTGTTTTCTTGTGTCATCCCCGCAGCACCCTCTGTCGTCTTTAAGGTGAGCTATGCGTCTCACCTTTAATCCCTGGATCTCCCTCTGGACTCTGACTGCCTCCCTCAATCCTTGCCTCCCCCCGCTTGGACATGGATTTTGTCTCTTCGCTCCTGCCCTACGGACTTCAGTGTTATTTCGCTCTCCACAACATTTGGTAACACACACCTCAGCTAATCACACACATACACTTTTGGATCTTGTCCACACTCCATTTCCTTAGTTTATGTTATATTGCTTGATTATTATACATATATATATATATATATATATATATATATATATATATATATATATATATATATATATATATATATATATATATATATAGATATAGATATAGATATAGATATATATATATATATATATATATTTATATATATATATATATATATATTTATATATATATTTATATACAATAAATCTTTGGACATTACTGCCACCTAGTGTGCGTTTGCCATCACTCCCTCAGTTAAAACCTTAACAATATATATGAAATACTTGACTTTCAGTGAATTCTAGCTATATAAATGTATTTTATGATTTATCTAAATAAAATAAATAGTTGAATTTCAGACGGCACCTGTCAAATACACAGTAATAAAAACACAGTTATTCTACTAACTGTACTGTGCTTGCTGGTTACTAAAAAAAAAAAAACACTTACATTTCACTATTTGAGTAACCTTTGTTCTACCATTTGCGTACTGGCGAGTGATCTCCAAATCCGGGAACATATCCTTCACGGATTTGTTGTAGACATCCGCAAAGAAGAACAGGATGTTGCTTCCAGCTATCAGCATATCCATCTTTGTCTCAGCATAAGTTACACCATTGGGTCTCCATTTTGCGAGGTGGCCCATAATACTGGGTTGTGAACGATGCTGCGCTGCGGACGCTTTGTGCTTCGCTGACCGTTCATGACTGAGTATATCCGTTCGGCCACTATGTTCAATGGAGAAGTCTGTTCTACAAAATTTACAGGCAACATACCCCTTCCCCTTCGAACTCTCCTGGATAAACTGAAATTCTTGTTTCTATTCGTTTTGGAACTTGCAAGCGTATTTCTTCATTTTTCTCGTCGACGGCGCCGCCATGGCTGCAACTTCCTCGTTCTTCTGCTTTGTCCCCTTGTGTGTGAAGTTTTTTATTAAAATCCGTAGATGTTTTAACGTGATTGGGCGGGCAAGCTGTTTGTATAGTGGTAAAGCGGACATGAAAACAGGCTTTCCCCACTCAGGTCCGCATGGAGCTGGAGGGGGCGTGGCCTCCAGTTCCGGCTGAATTTCGGGAGATTTTCGGGAGAAAATTTCTTCCGGGAGGTTTTCGGGAGAGGCGCTGAATTTCGGGAGTCTCCCGGAAAATCCGGGAGGGTTGGCAAGTATGACCATGACTACTTATTATTTTCACCTGCCTCTGGTGTTCGGGACGCTCACCTGTCTCTAATAAAAGGCATTATTAAGCCTGTCTTTGCCAGTCAGTCGGCCTGGCTTCATTTTTCGGTTCATGGCTGAGTCCAAGTTTATGCCAAGTGTTCGCTTCATGCCGTGTCCAAGTACGTTTTGTTTTTTCATGCACAGCTCGTGAGTGTTCCATGTCCGTAGTCCATGCTAAGTGTTAGCTTCTACGTTTCCTGCGTCAAGTTTTAGTTTTTTTAGCTTCTCGTGCAAACGGCACGCTTTCTTTTTGTTGTGCGCCTGTTATTTTGTAGTTGGATGTGACACGCAGCAATATGTTTGGTGGAGAAAAGGTGAGGCCTTTAATCTCAGGAACACCACACCTACCGTCAAGCATGGTGGTGGTAGTTATGTCCTGGGCGTGTTTTACTGCCAATGGAACTGGTGCTTTACAGAGAGTAAATGGGACAATGAAAATGGAGGATTACCTCCAAATTATTCAGGACAACCTAATATCATCAGCCCGGAGGTTGGGTCTTGGGCGCAGTTGGGTGTTCCAAAAGGACAATGACCCCAAATACATGTCAAAAGTGGTGAAGGAATGGTTAAATCAGGTAATAAAGGTTTTAGAAATGGCCTTACCAAAGCCCTGACTTAAAGTGTGGACAATGCTGAAGAAACAAGTCAATGTCAGAAAACCAACAAATTTAGCTGAACTGCACCAATTTTGTCAAGAAGAGTGGTCAAAAGTTCAACCAGAAGATTGTGGATGGCTCCCAAAAGCGGCTTATTGCAGTGAAACTTGCCAAAGGACATGTAACAAAATATTTACATTGCTCTATGTATACTTTTGACCCAGCAGATTTGGTCATATTTTCAGTAGACCCATAATAAATTCATAACAGAACCAAACTTCATGAATGGTTTTTTTTTGTAACTAACAAGAATGTGCTCCAATCACTCTATCACAAAAAAATAAGACTTGTATAAATTAATGGAAACTCAAGACAGCCATGACATTATGTTCTTTACAAGTGTATGTAAACTTTTCGCCACGACAGTATATGGGAAATAACACCCATTTAAAGGGGAACATTATCACAAATTATGAAGGGTTAAAACCCAGAAAAATCAGTTCCTCAAAATGTTACCCATCACTCAATATCCCGGAAAACGGCTTCAAAGTGCCTGATTTAACCGTCGTTATATCCACCTGTCCATTATCCTGTGACGTCACAGCATGACCACACATGACCACAAACATGGCGGATAGCGCAGAAAGGTATAGCGATATTAGCTCGGATTCAGACTCGGATTTCAGCGCCGTAAGCAATTCAACAGATTACGCATGTATTGAAACGGATGGTTGGAGTGTGGAGGCAGGTACCGAAAACAAAATTAAAGAAGAAACAGAAGCTATTGAGCCATATCACGACAGACAGCAGCACAGGAGGAAGCGAGGACGAATTCGGCGATCGCCTTCTAACCAACAATTGGTATGTGTTTGTTTGGCATTAAATGTGGGTGGAGGGAAAGGCTGAATGCAAATATAACTACAAATGAGGCATAATGATGCAATATGTACATATAGCTAGTCTAAATAGCATTTTAGCATCGATTAGCTTGCAGTTATGCCGTGACCAAATATGTCTGACTAGCACTCCACATAAGTCGATAACATCAACAAAACTCACCTTTGTGATTTCGTTGACTTTATCTTTGGAAATGCATCTGCTTTGAGTGTCACAGGATATCCACACATTCTTGCCATCTCTGTCGTAGCATAGCTGTCGTCGGTAAAGTGTGCAGAACAAACGAGGGACTTTTGCATCTTTTGACCACTGTTGCAACTTGAATCCGTCCCTGATCGTGTTGTTACACCCTCCGACAACACACCGACGAGGCATGATGTCTCCAAGGTACCGGAAAACCGTCGAAAAAACGGAAAATAACAGAGCTGATTTGACTTGGTGTGTGTAATGTGTTTGAGAAAATGGCGGGTCGCTTCACGACGTGACGTCACGGGTGAAAGGTCATTGCTCCGACAGGCGAACAATTGAAAGCCGTTTGAATCGCCAAATTCACCCTTTTAGAGTTCGGAAACCGGTTAAAAAAACATATGGTCTTTTTTCTGCAACATCAAGGTATATATTGACGCTTACATGGGTCTGGTGATAATATTCCCCTTTAAAATAAGCTAAGCTAAGCAAAGGTTGTTTTTCCAAGGCGAATAAAATCTATTCCAGCACAGTCATGTGGAAAACAAAGAGTATGCCATAGTGTCTTTTCTGTTTTGACACAGCGAGAGCGGCAAAAAACAAATGACAAACGTGCAACTTTTTGACATCCATATGCCTTTTACTCGGCTTATTTGCAGGAGTTAAGTCACACGCCTGCAGGGAGCAACGGTAAGAAAACGTCACAGTTGATAAATCCACCAGCGGGCAATGCCTTAACCACTTAACAGTGCGGAGAAATTTACAATGGGTGGCAATATTGAGTAGCGGCAAAGAAGTTCAAGAAAAAGCAGCGTCTGCTTTAAGAAACTCATTCTGACCCACAGCCATGCTTCTCCTTGGGATGGATGGAAGCAGAGCGGTACACTATACCTAGAGAGCAGCCTGCGTGACGCTCGATAAATATCTTCCATCACATCAATGGAAAGCATCCTGTCAGCACATACAGCGTGCCGTGTTTCTTACATGAAGCATCAACAACAGATAAAGTCGCAAAAAAAAAATCTTTAAAATAAGTAATGGAGTTATAGTACTGTGTTTTTCAACCATTTTTGAGCCAGGGCACATTTTTTGAGTTGAAAAAATGCGGAGGCACACCACCAGCAGAAATCATTACAAAAAAACTAAACTTAGTTGACAGTAAAAAGTCGTTGTCACAATTGTTGGATATGACTTTAAAGGGGAACATTATCACAATTTCAGAAGGGTTAAAACCAATAAAAATCAGTTCCCAGTGGCTTATTTTATTTTTCGAAGTTTTTTTCAAAGTTTTACCCATCCCGGAATATCCCGAAAAAAAAGCTTTAAAGGGCCTGATTTTCGCTATCTGTGAAGCCATCGTCCATTTTCCTGTGACGTCATCCAGTGATGCCAACATGGCGGACAGCATAGCAAGATATAGCGACATTAGCTCGGATTCAGAGTCGGATTTCAGCGGCTTAAGCGATTCAACAGATTACGCATGTATTGAAACGGATGGTTTGAGTATGGAGGCAGATAGCCAAAATGAAATCGAAGAAGAAACTGAAGCTATTGAGCGAATAGCTGTTGACGCTATTCAGCCATGTCTGCCTTAGCATCGCCGGTAAAATGTGCAGACCAACGATCGGAAGTTAAGCATCTTGTGACACTGGAGCAACTTAAATCCGTCGATTGGTAAGTGTTTGTTTGGCATTAAATGTGGGTGGAGGGAAACGCTGGATGAAAATATAGTTTCAAATGTACATACAGCTAGCCTAAATAGCATGTTAGCATCAATTAGCTGGCAGTCATTCCTCGACGAAATATGTCTGATTAGCACATAAGTCAACAACATCAACAAAACTCACCTTTGTGATTTCGTTGACTTTATCGTTGGAAATGCATCTGCAGGATATCCATACATCTCTGTGCCATGTCTGCCTTAGCATCGCCGGTAACATGTGCAGACACTCCGGCACATTCAATGGGGGTCTGGCGGCAGATTTCTTCGACTTTATCATTGGAAATGCATCTGCTGTGAATGTCGCAGGATATCCACACAATCTTGCCATCTCTGTAGTAGCATAGCTTTCGTCTGTAAAGTGTGCGGAACAAACGACTGACCATTTCGTCGGCTTTCCCCATACCCTCGTATTTTGAACAAATTTGGTCCAATTTCTTGCCACTCTCGCGTCTTTGGCGCAGTGGTGCAACTTGAATCCCTCTCTGTTAGTGTTGTTACATCCTCCGACAACACACAGACGAGGCATGATGTCTCCAAGGTTCCAGAAAATAGTCGAAAAAACTGAAAATAACAGAGCTGAGAGTCTGTGTTTATAATGTATTCAGAAAATGGCGGCTTTTTTACCTAGGTGACGTCATGTTCTGACGTCATCGCTCCGAGAGCAATAAATAGAAAGGCGTTTAATTCGTCAAAATTCATCCATTAAGAGTTCGGAAATCGGTTAAAAAAATATATGTTTTTTTTCTGCAACATCAAGGTATATATTGACGCTTACATAGGTCTGGTGATAATGTTCTCCTTTAAAGCATAACCAAGCATGTATCACTATAGCTCTTGTCTCAAAGTAGGTGTACTGTCACATCACACCCTGACTTATTTAGACTTTTTTGCTGTTTTCTTGTGTGTAGTCTTTTAGTTCTTGTCTTGCGCTCCTATTTTGGTGGATTTTTCTTGGATTTTTCGTGTAGCAGTTTCATGTTTTCCTTAGAGCAATATTTCCCGCATATACTTTGTTTTTATCCTTCATTGTGGGGACATTGGCATGTCATGTTCGGATGTACAATGTGGAAGCCATCTTTACTCCACAGTAAGTCTTTGCTGTCGTCCAGCATTCTGTTTTTGTTTACTTTTTAGCCAGTTCAGTTTTATTTTTGTTCTGCATAGCCTTCCCTAAGCTTCAATGCCTTTTCTTAGGGGCACTAACCTTTTGTTTATTTCTTGTTTATGCATTAAATACCTTTTTACCTGCATGCTGCCTCCCGTTGTATCAACATCTACAAAGCAATTAGCTAGCTGATGCCACCTACTGATATGGAAGAGTATTACACGGTTACTCTGCAGAGCTCTAGACAGCACCGACACTTAACAACAACAGATCATTTGCAGTCTAAAATTACTGGTTTGCTAAAAAATATTTTTAACCCAAATAGGTGAAATTAGATAATCTCCCATGGCACACCAGACTGTTTCTCACGGCACACAGTGGTTGAAAAACACTGATATAGTAAACCCTCGTTTATCGCTTTTAATTTGTACCTGACCGTGGTAAATACATTTCCGCAAAATAGGAATTATTTGGCATCAATTTATTATTTTTATTAGCGGGCGCTTGATCTACAAAGACTGTAGCTGAGTCCCAATGCGGCGACTGCATCCTTCCAAGGACCCAGCCCATGCCGTCTAGGAAGTGTGGGTCTTGATAAGAGTCCTGTGAATTGAGACAATCTAGCCTTCACAATTTTTCCTGGTTGTGTCATATATTCACAACTTCAGGCTTGCGGTCACGTCCACAAAGTACGCAAAAAAAGGGAAAGACTATCTATCCATCCATTTTCTACCGCTTGTCCCCTTTTGGGTTCACGGGGGGTCGCTGGAGCCTACCTCAGCTGCATTCGGGCGGTAGGCGGCGTACACCCTGGACAAGTCTCCACCTCATCACAGGGCCAACACCGATAGAATTGATTTAAGAAAATTTTAAATTATGAAGTAAACGTTTATGTTTCTTTCGACAGATGTGCTATACAAGTACAACCCATTTATGTATTGCTTGCTCAAAGAGAGACATATTGTATTTTTTATTTTTTTTTCGACATATTGAATTACTTTACACTTGTCATGTCTGTGATCATGTTTTGGTTTAAGTCATGTTAGGTTTGGTTATTGGACACTCAGTTCCTGCTTTTTCACTCTCTTGTTCTGTCACCATAGCTACCATTAGTTTCACCTGTTTCACATTTGGAGTCACGCACCTGTTTTCACTAATCATGTCACTATTATTTAAACCGAAAGTTGCCAGGAAGTCAGCCTGGCGACTTTACCTCTCGGTTGGTAGAGCAGCCGTGCCAGCGACTTGAGGGTTCAAGGTTCGATCCCCGCTTCCGCCATCCTAGTCACTGCCGTTGTGTCCTTGGGCAAGATACTTTACCCACCTGCTCCCAGTGCCACCCACACTGGTTTAAATGTCACTTAGATATTGGGTTTCACTATGTAAAAGCGCTTTGAGTCACCAGAGAAAAAGCGTTATATAAATATAATTCACTTCACTTCACTGTTCATAGTTATGCTTCTTGCCATGCCATGTAGGTTTAGGTTTTTAGTGTCACAGTTATTGTGAAGCTTGTGCAACATAGCGATGCCGGATATGTTCTTCCAGGGATGCGTCAGGCAAGAACACAGCTTGAGATAAGAAATAAGTATTTATTAAAGTAATAAAACAGGCTAAGAAGAAAAAAACACTGGTGCTAACAGAAAGGCAAACAAATGGCGCTAGCATGGAAGCTAGGAATATGAACGGAAAAACTAAACTTGGCACGAAGGCACAAAAAGGGAAAACAAAAGGATTAGCATGAGTGCTAGCAATAAACAAAACCGTAGCGCGAGAGCTAGCGAGTATGAACAATGAAAGCAAGTCTTCAACCGTTCAATGTGAGCAAATTAGAGTCCGAGAATGAGTGAACAGAAAAGGCTGGTTTATATAGGATGGTGATTAGTAAAACAGGTGTGCGTCTTGAAACCACGGCAGGTGAAAATAATACTTTGCTATGGAAACAGACTAAAACAGGAACTAAGGAGTCAAACTACAAAATGTGACACAGGAAAGAATCAAAACTACAAAATGGAACGATCCGAGCAGCGGATCGCAACAGTTATCGAGTTTTGCTTCATGTTCGTAGTTTCTGCCTTTGTGCAAGTCTTAGTTTCATTAGCCAAGTTTTTGTACTTCCGCCTTGTGTGCGCCTTTTGTTCCTTTTTTATAGTAATCAATAAATATGTCCTTACCTTCACGCCTTGCCCGCTCCAACTATCCTTTACATTCCGGGAAAACAAGCCCCAAAGTCCACGCATTAACAACACTGTAGTTAACCAACTGTAATTTGGAGAACACTCGCCTCAACTTTCAATCAATCAGTTAAAGTTTATTTTTATACATAGCCCTTAGTCACAAATGTCTCAAAGGGCTGCAAAAGCCATAACGACGTCCTTGGCTCAGGGCAAGAAAAAGCTCAACCCAATGGGAAACAATAAGAAACCTTGGAGGGGACCACAGATGTGGAGACACCCCTCCCCGGGTGACTGGTGCAATGGACGTCGAGTGGATCTAGTTAATAGCATGAGAGTCCAGTCCATAGTGGGGCCAGCAGGGGATCATCTTGAGTGGAAACAAGTCAGCAGCGCAGAGACGTGCCCAACTGATGCACAGATAAGTAGTCCACCCCGGGTCCCGACTTTGAACAGCTAGCTCGTCATCTGTGGTCACCTCATAACCTTTCCACGCAGGAGAGGATGGGCAGAGCAGAAAAGAGACGGCAGATCAACTGGTCTAAAAGGGGGGTCTATTTAAAGGCTAGAGTATACAAATGAGTTTTAAGATGGGACCTAAATGCTTCTACTGGGGTAGCATCTCTAACTGTTACCGGGTGGGCATTCCAGAGTACCGAAGCCTGAATAGAAAGCGTTACATAGCCCGCAAACTTTTTTTGGGCTCCGGAAAGCACTAATAAGCCGGAGTTCTTAGAATGCAGATTACCTTCCCGGAACATATGGTACAATACAATCAGCAAGATAGGATGGAGCTAGACCGTTTAGTATTTTATACGTAAGTAATAAAACCTTAAAGTCGCATCTTAAGGAAGCCAGTGCAGGTGAGCCAGTACAGGCGTAATATAATCAAACTTTCTTGCTCTTGTCAAAGTCTAGCAGCCGCATTTTGTACCAACTGTAATCTTTTAATCTTTAATCTATATTGTTTTTCAGATTTGCTTAACATTTGTTTTTAGGATATCCACACAGTATCTATTACATTTTACATTACTTGTTTAATTTATTCTCATTCTTAACTGCAGGGACCATGGCACGGTACTGAACAGCACACTCGGATTGATTTGGTCTAAATACCGCTGTAGCATTGATACTTTTAGTTCAATCAGCCATTTTTATGCTTACAGAAATATACATAGAATACAGTCAAAATGGTTCTGCTACCTCAGTAGAAGCATTTAAGTCTCATCTTAAAACTTATTTGTATACTCTAGCCTTTAAATAGACCCCCTTTTTAGACCAGTTGATCTGCCGTTTCTTTTCTTTTTTTCCTATGTCCCCCCCTCCCTTGTGGAGGGGGTTCGGTCCGGTGGCCATGGATGAAGTACTGGCTGTCCTAAATCGGGACCCAAGATGGACCGCTCGTCCAGAGTCGGGACCCAGAATGGACCACTCGCCTGTGTATCGGTTGGGGTACATCTCTGCGCTGCTGATCCGTCTCCGCTTGGGATGGTTTCCTTCTGGCTCCACCTTGGATGGACTCTCGCTACTATATTGATTCTCACGGTTACGTTAGATCCACTATGGATTGGACTTTCACAATATCATGTTAGATCCGCTCGACATCCATTGCTTTCGGTCCCCTTGGGGAGGAGGGGGAGGGTGGTTGCTCACATATGTGGTCCTCTCCAAGGTTTCTCATAGTCATCATAGTCGACGTCCCACTGGGGAGGGTTTTTCCTTGCCCTTATTTTGGCCCTACCGAGGATGTCGTTGTGGTTTGTGCAGCCCTTTGAGGCACTTTTGATTTAGGGCTATATAAATAAATATTGATTGATTGATTCAGTCACATTAAAAACAACCGTTCAGTGTTTAAATAGAAGGTAGATGATGGGCAATAAAGGGTATATATTGACAATGGTGATACGTACTTTTTCCCAAAAGTCATCCGATACCGATCGGTGGCCGACATCCTTTATTACTGTATCCCTTAAATCGCAAATATACTAAACTTGGCTCTTATTTGCTGTGGTTTGCTGTCAGTATTTCTACATTCTATTTGCAATACAACATCATAATCTATTATATTTATTATTTATTCAGTCATATTATGTCTGTAACCTGCAGTGCTCTCTTCATATCCAAAATGTATCGACATTTTTATGTTCATACTCCGGTTCTTGTTGTACTCTTTGGGAGAAATCTGGGAACTTGGTTGCTAAATTTATTGGCATTTTATGTGTCTCAAGACCATAACGTTTATGTATTATGTCAGATCCACTACGGACTGGACTCTCACTGTCATGTCTTTTTGATCATATCTTGTTTGGCTATGTTCTGTTGACTTTTGGACTCTTTAAGTTCCTGTTTTTTTTTTCACTCCCTTGTTTTGTCACCATGGTTACTCTATTGTGTCCACCTGTCTCTGATTAGTGGCCCCCCGCTCACCTGCTTCCCGAGCACTAATCAGAGGCAGTATTTAAGCTTGTCTTTGCCAGTCAGTCGCCCTGGCGTCATTGTGTTCGTTCCTTGCTCTGTTCTTGCCACATACTTGTTTTTCATGCCAAGGTTTGTGTTTTTTGTTTCATGTCCAAAGTTTAGTCTTAGTGTTAGTTTTGTTTCCTTCATCAATCTGTGCTTTCGCCTTGTGCGCCTTTTTGTTTGTACCTTTTTTAGTTTAAATCAAATCATGTTTATACCTGCCCGTCATGTCCCAAGTAGTCCGTCTGCATTCCTAGGAGAACAATCCCGCAGCAAGCTGCGACCCCCCCATCCTGACACTCACACTATTATGGTAGATCCACTCGATGTCCATTGCACTGGTCGCCCGGGGGGGGGGGGGGGGGTCCCCACATCTGCGGTTCCCTCCAAAATTTCTCATCGTCATCCCACTGGATTGAGTTTTTCCTTGCCCTGATGTTGGATCTGAGCCAAGGATGTTGTTGTGGCTTGTGCAGCCCTTTGAGACACTCGTGATTTACGGCTATATGGGTAAACTTTGATTGATTGATTGAAAGTTCCTTCAATCTCTAAAGTGACTTTCTTTCTCATCATTGGTACTCCTCTGCTTTCACAAAAAAAGCAAAACACACTGTGGAATCCTTGAAATCATTGTCAAGTCTCCAAGGTTTTTCCATGACAAGACCTCTACTGTATTAGCGACACCTCACGCATGATGTCAAGAACAAGTGACTTGATCACATGACCCTTTGCCATCATCTCACCGTGGTTCGATCTCATGAGTTAATCTCTCAAAACGTACAGTTTTAAGTAAGACAGAAGGTCTGCATTTGTCTGCCGCAATTCACAAAGCGTGAGATCTTCTGGGTTCATTACAACAACAAAAAAGTGTTGATTGCGCTCACGGGTGCGCTGCTTTCTCCGCAATATTCAATCTTTAATTGAATCAATACCAGCTCCTTGAAAGCTAATTAGAAAGCTCTTCAAGTATAGAAAATGTTAATGAAGAAAGGGCGCTCATCACTCACGCTCTTCGGAAGCAGACATTCACACACACACACACACACACGCACGCACGCACATACACACACACACATACATTTCATGGGCCATTTAAGACCCAACATCACCACGTTTTACCTCAGCCATCGACTAATGTCAACCAAAACAAATAAGGTTCTTGCTGACACAGCGATAAGCCCTGAAGGCTTGTAAAGAAGAAGGTATACATCCATCCATCCATCCATTTCCTACCGCTTATTCCCTTTTGGGGTCGCGGGGGGCGCTGGCGCCTATCTCAGCTACAATCGGGCGGAAGGCGGGGTACACCCTGGACAAGTCGCCACCTCATCGCAGGGCCAACACAGATAGACAGACAACATTCACACTCACATTCACACCCTGGGGCCAATTTAGTGTTGCCAATCAACCTATCCCCAGGTGCATGTCTTTGGAGGTGGGAGGAAGCCGGAGTACCCGGAAGGAACCCACGTACTCACGGGGAGGACATGCAAACTCCACACAGAAAGATCCCGAGCCTGGATTTGAACCCAGGACTGCAGGACCTTAGTATTGTGAGGCAGACGCACTAACCCCTCTGCCACCGTGAAGCCCGAAGGTATACATACCAAGCTAATTCACCTTTGAACGAATCTACCTGGACCAACTTTTGCCAAAATATCATCCATTATTCATACGTAAAATATAACGAATATAACAAAATAAAAATAACGATGAAAAATAAATATGTTTTTTGGGGACAGTCACCAATAATCCCACAGTGGGAGGTACTATTGTTGGAAATCCTGAAGTGGTCCAACATACAGTGGTACCCTGTACTCATTGGTACTGTGTGACAAGGGGTGGCACTTTTGTGACTTCTGCGGTGCTTTTTTGTGAACTTCTGGATCCGCCTCCTTTTGGCCATGGAGACCAGCTGCTGGGTCTCTGCCACATCTGAGTCCATTTGGAGACACTGGAGGAGATGCGGATGAAGAGACAGGGCTGTGGAGCTGGTGCTGAGGGCCGGGAGGGACAAGCTTCACAGTGTCTTGGCTGAATGAGCAGGTATCGGACACATCGGTCTCCTTAGACGCATCCTCGCTCATCCATGCGGACTGGACACTGGCCCAGGGTGGAGTTGGCTCTCTTGGTTGCTTTGTTGGGTCTGCTCCTGTCTCTGGCCATGCTCCCCCCACCCCAGCAGACGATGGCGTGGAACTCCGCAGAGGCCACCACAGTGTATATGTTTTTGTTTTTTTTGTTTGTTTGTTTTTTACTTTTGTGGCTGTATGTAGAAGTGGCTGGTTGTGTCAGCTCTGCTGTTTTAATGTCTTTAATGTAATTTGTGTCTTTGATGTTTCCCTCTTACACACGTGTTTATGTGTGCTTTGGCTATGAGTTTTTTTTCCCTTGGCCTCAGTCTGTACCCCCTCTCCAGGGGCCCAGGTTTGGACTGATTTTTTTTTTCAGCCCCGCCAGAGTTTACAGGTTTCTCAGTGTGACAGTCTCTTGCCGTCGTTGTGCGGGTTCCACCGACCACCAAGAAAGGACATTGCTCTTGCAGGTTTGACTCGCTATATTTTTCAATACGCTTGTCTGCCGTTGGTTCGCTTTTCAGCTCACTGCTCACTCCTTCATGTCCTTCAGTCGGCCGCGTCATCGTCTCTCGTGCGCTGCAGGTACTGCGTGTTCTCCACCTCCTTCTGCCCCGTTCTCTCCTCCTTCTCCCCTTTTATACATCATGCGGAGAAATGTTAGTTGTGTACCTGTGCGCGATCCACGCACCTGAACTTGATTGTGGCGTCGCCCCCAGCACGCCCCGCCTCGCCACTCGCTCGCATCTTCCGCCTCCTTTCCGCCATCTTGCCGTCGGACTGTCGGCGCAGCCTCTCCACACTCATCTTTTCTGTAAGGGGCACCGGAAGTTGGTAGACCCGTCAGCGATCCTGTTCTGTCTCCCTGTAATATATGTCTGCTCTTGAATAGGATTGTGCTGAAAATCTTAATTTCCCCTCAGGGATTATTAAAGTATTTCTGATTCTCATTTTGATTCTGATACCTCTGAATATGTGTACCCCACCTTAAAAGTTTTCTGGGATATGAGCTGTTTCAAAGCTAATTGTTATGTTTTAAGTTACGAGCACAAATACAGGTGACGAGCCTCCTCACCGCTTGTTGGCATAGCGAGTACCACAGTGAACCCCTTAAGATACGACAAAAACCCCCGGTATTACTCGTTAACATTAGCTTATAGCGAGAGATCGACATAACTTTGTTTTGAATGTATGAGGGATAGTTCTGAGAAGATGAAACGGATGCTATTCATTAAATTAAAAAAACATGACCGAGCATGATTATATGAATGTTCTCATTCATCCAGGTCATCGTATTCTCAGGGCATTCAAACGATCGCAACTGGTGTGTTTGGTTTGTCTTTGAAGACGTTTCGCCTCTCATCCACGTAGGTTTTAGCAGTTCTTGCTCATAGACTTAGACTGAACAAAAATATAAACACAACACCATTTTTTTTACTCCCTTTTCACGAGTTGACCTCAAATATACAGTATAAAACTTTCACTATATACAGAAAAGACCAGTTCCTCTCAAATTATGTTACAAATCTGTCTTATTCTGTGTTAGTGAGCCCTTCTTCTTTGCCAAGATAATCCATCCCACCTCAGAGGTGTGACGTATCAAGATGCTGATTAAACAGCGTGATTGGGGTCAGAAAAGCAGTCAGTTTCTGGTGTGACCACCAATTTCCTCACCCAAACGTGCTCAATGGGTGAGATGTCCGCTGGGCCATGCAAGCACTGGGATGTTTTCACCTTCAAATCCGTGCAACAAGGGTCTGCAATGCACTTGTGTTTGTTGTCCATAACAAAAGCCTGCCCATACCATAACCACACCTCCAATTCACAATGTTGACATCAGCAAACCGCTCTCTCACATGACACCACACTCAAGTCGGTTACGACGATGAACTGCAGTCAGGTGGAGAACCCGATGAGGACGAGGAGCATGCAGATGAGCTTCCCTGAGATGGTTTCTCACAGTTTGTGCAGAAAGTGTTTGGTTATGCAAACCAATTGTTGCATACTGTGGTCTGCTGTTGTGAGGCTGGTTGGATGTACTGCCAAATTGTGCTGTTTTAAGGATGCCAAGCAGGGAAAAAACACATTTTTTAAAAGTTAATTCCATTGGGTGACGTTGTTTCAAAATACTAGTTCAAACAACCAATTATACATGTATCCAGAGCCACCTCTGTATACCGTATTTCCTTGAATTGCATATAGTATATAGTATATTGTATATAGTATGCGCCTGCCTTGAATTAGTGCCGGGTCAAACTCGCTTCGCAAAATAATTAGCGCATGCTTAGTATTACCGCCTGGTCAAACTTGTGACGTCACGAGTGACACTTCCCCTGTCATCATTTTCAAAATGAGGAGGCTGATTTCAATACCGGTAATTTGAAATCGCATAAAGGGAAGAAGGCTTCACGGTGGCAGAGGGGTTAGTGCATCTGCCTCACAATACGAAGTTCCTGCAGTCCTGGGTTCAAATCCAGGCTCGGGATCTTTCTGTGCGGAGTTTGCATGTTCTCCCCGTGACTGCGTGGGTTCCCTCCGGGTACTCCGGCTTCCTCCCACTTCCAAAAACATGCACCTGGGGATAGGTTGATTGGCAACATTAAATTGGCCCTAGTGTGTGAATGTGAGTGTGAATGTTGTCTGTCTATCTGTGTTGGCCCTGCGATGAGGTGGCGACTTGTCCAGGGTGTACCCTGCCTTCCGCCCGATTGTAGCTGAGATAGGCGCCAGCGCCCCCCGCGACCCCGAAAGGGAATAAGCGGTAGAAAATGGATGGATGGATGGATGGATAAAGGGAAGAAGAATAAGAGCTATTCAGTAGGATTTAAGGTCCAAACTATTGAATACCGGTTTGTTAAAACAAACAGTAAGCAGCTAGGTTCTATTAATATACCGTAACTGCGTCTGTCAAATATGACTCATTAAATGACTCCCGCCTCCTGGCGGTAGAGGGCGCTAGTGATCCTTCTTGCGACTACTCGGCTGCAGAAGAAGTGACAACGAGTGACTCGATATGTGCTAGGACGGATATGACTCAGGGGGTGCACGACGAACCTTTTAGGATGTAACACCACTATTTCTATGCTGGCTATGTAAGCAACCGGGCTGAAATAGAGCATGTTCCAGTCCTAAATACCCAGTGTATTATTTATAAAATAACACTTCATGGTGGCAGCGGTGGGATAAAGATATCACCCACGGAGCAGAACGGGAGGGGGACTTGCCCGAGCATAATTCTGTCATCGACCGCAAGTGAGGAGCCTAGCTAACTGATAGCAGCGGTCTGATAGCATTTTTCTATACTGGACTTTCAATCGAAGCAGGAGGTAAATATAGGAAGATCTCCATCGAGACAGAGACTTTTAAAACTGAAGAAAGGTAAGGAAGAGTTCTATAAACAAGTTATCGATGCTTTTGATCAGAATGAGCTGACATGGACTTCATTTATAAGTAAAGGCAAGACCATAATAAAGTTTTTTTTTATTAAGTGTGCTTTTCATGATGGTATCCTTACATCACACTCAAATTTTACTGCATGCCTTTGGTAGGTGCCGGAGGGAGAAGAGGTTTTAAAATAATTAGCGCATGCTTAACTTTACCGCATGCCTTTGGTAAGCGCCGGAGTGAGAAGAGGTTTTAAATTAATTAGCGCCCCGGTGGCAATTCAAAGAAATACGGTATATTGAGTTGGTCCTTAAAATGTGTTCCTGTCGATATTAAGAAATACATTCAATTATTAAAGGAAATGCAGTAAGAAAAAAAACATGCGGAGCAACCTTTAGATTGTTGCCCTGAGGATACACACACAGCTACAAATCTTACAATACCTGACCTTATCCATCTTGTTGTAAATGCTGACAATAAACATGGAGCTACTGACCTGACCTTTGACCCCAGCTTCCTTAAATATTTTTACAACCCAAATCATAAAAGTTTTTCCTTTGCACAGAGCCATCATTTGTTAAGAATGTCTTGCATTAGAGCGCTGACAAAAACATTGACAATCTATTACTTCACTTTGGACATACACTATGTGGCCAGTAGTATTTGGCCACCTGCCTTTACTCACATATGAACTTGAAGTGCCATCCCATGGAATTGTCCAAAATGTTTTGATATCCTGGAGCATTCAAATTTCCTTTCACTGGAACTAAGGGGTAAAGCCCAACTCCTGGAAAATAACCCCGCACCATAATTCCTCCTCCACCAAATTTCACGCTCTGCACAATGCAGTCCGAAATGTAGCCTTCTCCTTGCAACCTCCAAACCCAGACTGGTCCATCAGATTTCCAGATGGAAAAGCAATATTCATCACTCCAGAGAAGGCATCTCCACTGCTCTAGAGTCCAGTGGTTATGTGCTTTACACCAGTGGTCCCCAACCACCGGGTCGCAGAATAATTTTTTTTTCGTTTTTATTTAAAAAAATAAATAAATTATTTATTTATTTTTTTTAATTAAATCAACATAAAAAACACAATCTACACTTACAATTAGTTCACCAACCACAAAAACCTCCCTTTTTTATGACAAAAACGTCCCTTTTTCATGATAAAGAAATTTAAAAAAAAGAGAAAAAAAAAAGGATTACCCCCCTGCCCCCACCCCTGGGCCGCGGGACAATATATAAAGCGTTGACCGGTCCGTGGATACAAATAGGTTGGGGACCACTGCTTTACACCACTGCATCCCACGCTTTGCATTGGACTTGGTGTTGTACGGCTTAGATGCTGCTGCTCGGCCATGGAAACCCATTCCATAAAGCTCTCTGCGTACTGTACGTGGGTTAATCGAAAGGTCATGTGAAGTTTGGAGCTCTGTAGCAACTGACTGTGCAGAAAGTCTTTGCACTATACGCTTCAGCATCCGCTGACCCCTCTCTGTCAGTTTACGTGGCCTCCTACCACTTGGTGGCTGAGTTGCTGTTGTTCCCAAACTCTTCACTTTTCTTATAATAAAGTTGAATTTGGAATATTTGGGAGCGAGGAAATTTCACGCCCGGATTTGTTGCACAAGTGGCATCCTATGACAGTTCCACGCTGGAAATCACTAAGAGTGGCCGATTCTTTCACAAAAATGTTTGTAGAAACAGTCTCCATGCCTAAGTGCCTTATTTTATACACCTACATTTAGGACACCTGATTCTCATCATTTGGATAGGTGGCCAAATACTTTTGGCAATATGGTGTAAATGCCCATTAAACCTTTAAAATGTATAGCATTATTTATTGTACTCAATTTAATTGCACGTGTACATGGCTATTAAAGTGGAGTAAAGGCAGGCAGAAACCATTAACACAACTGACATTTCATGCTAATCAACAACTGTAATGCAAACACCCGGATACACTCAACATACGGCTTGCTGTTAAAAAAAGAAAGAAAAAAGTAATAGAACGCGATGGCCTGCCTGCTGCATAATGTGCAGAGTAAAAATGGGAAAACCCAGCGAGCTTGCGATAACCTCATAAAAACGTCCATTAGAATGAGCGATGTCCATTCCAAGGCACACTGATAGAACAGCAGCGAAGAAATGCAACGCCCATATAAGGAATGTATGGGCTCCCTACATTCATCTTAAATGATGCATTTATATTAATGAAGACACTATCACAACAACATATATAACACAGGCTGCACAATAAGCTTCCGATCATCCGTCAAAAATAATGCAAACATCATTTTGAGTTCATTACGGTGATGAATGTGTCACACACTTTATAGGCCTCTGCACACTTAAGTCCTCCACTTTTTTTTTATTTGTAGAACCCCTAGCAGAGATTAATCTCCATGACGGACAGTTGTATTAGACGCTCTCTCTTGCACTTTAATAATTGATGACATCTGTAACTGTCAGGATAGCGTTGCTGCTAATCAGCAATCCTACTTTTCACGAGTGTAGTGACGTGGAGTAGTCAGCTTTAATCAATGCACTCAACACATAAAAGTGTCCTTTTTCGCATTAAATAAAGTCAGGTCTTCATATTCGCCAACCCTCCCGGATTTCAGTGCCTCTCCCGAAAATCTCCCGATATCCAGCCGGACTTGAGTGAGGACAGCCTGTCATCACGTCCACTTTTCCTCCATATAAACCAGGGGTGTCCAAACTTTTTCAACTGAGGGCCACACACTGAAAAATCAAAGCACGCGGGGGCCAGTTTGATATTTTTTCATTTTCAAAACCAATACAATATATACTTTTTTTTTTAATTGTTGGGGCTCCCTCAAGTTAGGTCTTAATGACCCAGAAGGGTTTCAGTCTTAAACAAGGTTCAAAATAAGTCCTGCATTATTTTTTTCATAAAACCCTTGAATCGCTAACCCTACTTCATTATTTGTTTTACTTTTTACGAGCTTTTTGTCGAAACCCTATTTTTTGAGGCATAATACAAAATGGACAATATTTTTCCCAAAAAGATTTTCGATATGAAATATTTAATGTGAAGTAATTGGATTCCTAAATAGGTCAATAATTAATAACAAAAGTTATTTGAATTTTTTTTTTTTTTTTAATTATTTTTTTTTAGCAAAGACAGTTATTAAATTCCACTAAAATCCTTAAGGATCCAAAAGTGCTTCACTCATAAAAAGGTCATGCTTTTTTTTTTTTTCATTCAAAACTTAAATCTCTATATGAGCTTCAGATAATATATTGTAATTGGTTTACTATATTTATAATAACAATCAATAGTATAATTAGTATTAGTATATAATTAGTTCGTGAACTTTTTTTTCAAATTTTCATATTTTTCATGTTTTTATGTTTTTTGTATTTATGACATTTGTTTTCCTTAAATCAATCAATATTTTAAAGCAACATTGAATTTTATTATTTTTCATTTGAGAAATCATTCAAAAAATTGTGTTATTAGAGTCAACAATGCAACTTTTTCTCGTTGCATTTCACCTATTTGCTCTTTTATTCCACTAATGAATGTTTAAAAAATATATATATACTTTAGTATTTTTAGAATGATGTGCTGCGGGTCGGTAAAACATTAGCTGCGGGCCGCAAATGGCCCCCGGGCCACACTTTGGACACCCCTGATACAAACGGTGTGCCGGCCCAGTCACGTTATAACATCTACGGCTTTTGGAGCTCAGTGCGCAACTGCACACACAACAAGAAGGAGACTATCATATATGTCTCCGTTATCCATAGGTTTATCTATAACCCATAAAGAAGGCAGGTACGGAGCTGTTTTTCGGCATGTGGTTATTCCAGCCGGCATGTTAATACGCTGACACACAACATCCGTATTCCATTCATGCATTGCTTCAAAACTAGGGCAAGTAGTAATGTCCCAAAAAATATAGTGACAGAAAATAGAACGAGGATGGAGAATTCAACCCTAAACTCACTCTTTTCCTGCAAATTAAATTGCACAGATGCTGCCCATACCTATGCTCCTTCAAAGGCTGTGCTACTGGCTGCAAAGTGAAGTGATTTATATTTATATAGCGCTTTTTCTCTAGTGACTCAAAGCGCTTTACATAGTGAAACCCAATATTTAATTTTTACATTTAAACCAGTGTGGGTGGCACTGGAAGCAGGTGGGTAAAGTATCTTGCCCAAGGACACAACGGCAGTGACTAGGATGGCGCAAGCGGGGATCGAACTTGCAACCCTTAGGTTGCTGGCACGGCCGTTCTACTAACCGAGCTTTCTACTAACCCTTTAGAATTTGAAACTTCAGAATTTGATGCCAGCAAGATGTGACAAAAAAGTTGGGAAAGGTGGCAATAAATACTGAAAAAGTTGAGGAATGCTCATCAAACACTTGTTTGGAACATACCACAGGTGTGCAGGTTAAATGGGAACGGGTGGGTGCCATGATTGTGTATAAAAACAGCTTCCCAAAAAATGCACAGTCTTATATATATATATATATATATATATATATATATATATATATATATATATATATATATATACATATATATATATATATATGCATACATATACATATACATATATTAGTGTTCTCTCGATACCAATATTTTGGTATCGGTACCAAAATACCTATCAGTACTTTGATACACAAAAATTGCATTATTGACTTTATTTGAACAAAAAAATGATGGTATATTAAACATATGTTTGTTATTGCAATTTAGTCCATATATAAAATAGTGAACATACATGACAACTTGGATTTTATTATTAAGTGTTACGACCCGAATAGCACTCTGGACACAGATGCAGGATTTCGGAAACACATATTTGCTGGAGGTACGCAAAAGAAGATACGAGAGACCCCGGCACAGGACAAGAGGAGGACGAGACATTTATACACATGAGGGTGGGTGACACAGGTGGGCACAATCAGGAGAGACATCAGACCAGTGAAACAGGAGGAAAGGTAAGTGGTCTGAAATGAGAGGGAGAGTTCACATTTAAAAATAAAACAGGAACTGACAAGACAAAATGAAACCAGATGAAACCCAGACAAGACTTCACCCAGGTGTGACAGGAAGTAAACAAACAAATGCTCTGAATTTAGTCTGCCGACATATGCAGTAACATATTGTGTCATTTCCCGTACTATTGTGTTGTCAAAATTATTAAGGACAAGTGGTAAAACATGTATTATTAATCTACTTGTTCATTTACTGTTAATATCTGCTTATTATCTCTTTTACTATGTTCTATCTACACTTCTGTTAAAATGTAATAATCACTTATTCTTCTGTTACATTAGTTGTGGGAAGATACCACACATTTGGGTATCAATCCGATACCAAGTGGTTACAGGATCATACATTTGTCATATTCAAAATCCTCATGTGTCCGAGGACATATTTCCTGAGTTTATAAACATAATATACATTAAAAAAAAACAAATAAAGATGTTGTGATGCCAAAAAATATTAACATAATCATGGCAGTATCGACTAGATACACTCCTGTACTTGGTATCATTACAGTGGATGTTAGGTGTAGATCCACCAATGGAGTTTGTTTACATTTTGACGCCGGTGAGCTCCAGTGTGTAGTGAAGCATGTTTAGCTATTCCTCGTCCTGCAGGGATGATAATTGTAAGAAACACACTTTATTTGTCACCATGGAGGAGAGGATTAGTGATTTAGAAGTAGCTAAAACACTGTCGACTGCGGCTAGACTTTAGCCGCTAGCTAGCTAGCCATGTCTTAATGCACCTCTTCCCGAGGGCGTTTCAGTGTTATAACTTCACTTTTATTGTCAGTTTTTAAAGGGGAACATAATCACAATCTCAAAAGGGTTAAAAACAATAAAAATCAGTTCCCAGTGGCTTGTTTTATTTTTAAAAGTTTTTTTTCAAAATTTTACACCTCCCGGAATATCCCTAAAAAAAGCTTTAAAGTTCTTGATATTCGCTATTTGCGATGCGACTGTCCATTTCCCTGTGACATCATACAGGGCTGCCAATACAAACAACATGGCGGTTACCACAGCAAGATATAGCGACATTAGCTCGGATTCAGACTCGGATTTCAGCGGCTTAAGCGATTCAACAGATTACGCATGTATTGAAACAGATGGTCGGAGTATGGAGGCAGATAGCGAAAACGAAATTGAAGAAGAAATTGAAGCTATTGACGCTATTCGGCCATAGCACGGGTGTTCCTTATGAAGTGGCCCATAGCATGGCTGCCTTATTAGCATCGCCGGTAAAATGTGCGGACCAAACGATCAGGACTTTCGCATCTTGTGACACTGGAGCAACTTAAATCCGTCGATTGGTAAGTGTTTGTTTCGCATTAAATGTGGGTATCTAGGTTCAAATGTACATACAGCTAGCGTAAATAGCATGTTAGCATCGATTAGCGTAGCATGTTAGCATCGATTAGCTGGCAGTCATGCCGTGACCAAATATGTCTGATTAGCACATAAGTCAACAACATCAACAAAACTCACCTTTGTGATTTAGTTGACTTAATCGTTGCAAATGCATCTGCAGATTATCCATACATCTCTGTGCCATGTCTGTCTTAGCATCGCCGGTAAAATGTGCAGACACTCTGGCACATTCAATGGGAGTCTGGCGGCAGATTTCTTGCCAGTGGTGCAACTTGAATCCCTCCCTGTTAGTGTTGTTACACCCTCCGACAACACACCGACGAGGCATGATGTCTCCAAGGTTCCAAAAAATAGTCGAAAAAACGGAAAATAACAGAGCTAAGACCCGGTGTTTGTAATGTGAAAATGAAAATGGCGGGTGTGTTACCTCGGTGACATCACATTCTGACGTCATCGCTAAGAGATCGATAAACAGAAAGGCGTTTAATTTGTCAAAATTCACCCATTTAGAGTTCGGAAATCGGTAAAAAAAGTACATGGTGTTTTTTCTGCAAAATCAAGGTATATATTGACGCTTGCATAGGTTTGGTGATAATGTTCCCCTTTAAACTAAAATTCATCCGTTCTCCCTTTTCTGTCTACGCACTGTGTCTACTTGTAAGTACTCCGTGATTGTGCGCTGCCGAACATGCTCGTCTGCTCGTCAACCAGCAAAGACACGGCGTGATGATGACAGGGGCTTGAGGGGGTGGGGTACCGGTATTTTTCAGAGGCGGTATAGTACCGATATGAGTATCGGGGTACTATACTACCTGCTCAGTTTCCTTGTGGTTAGAGTGTCCGCCTTGAGATCAGTAGGTCGTGAGTTCAAACCCCAGCCGAGTCATACCAAAAACTAAAATGGGACCCATTACCACCCAGCTTGGGACTCAGCATCAAGGGTTGGAATTGGGGGTTAAATCACAAAAATGATCCCCGAGCGCGGCCACCGCTGCTGCTCACTGCTCTCCTCACATCCCAGGGGGTGAAAAAGGGGATGGGTCAAATATAGAGGTTAATTTCACCACAACTAGTGTGTGTGTGACAATCATTGGTACTTTAACTGTCACTTAAAGGCCTACTGAAACCCACTACTACCGACCACGCAGTCTGATAGTTTATATATCAATGATGAAATATTAACATTGCAACACATGCCAGTACGGCCGGTTTAGTTTACTAAATTACAATTTTAAATTTCCCGCAGAGATTCTTGTTGAAAACATCGCGGAATGATGACAGGTATGATGACGCGTACGCGTGACGTCTCGAGTTGGAGGGGACATATTAGCGCAGCACCACTAGCGGCTAAAAGTCGTCTCTTCTCATCGCGGAATTACACAGTATTTTGGACATCTGTGTTGCTGAATCTTTTGCAATTTGTTCAAATAATAATGTAGGAGTCAAAGTAGAATGCTGGAGGTGGGAAGCTTTAGCCTTTAGCCACACAAACACACGGTGATTCCTTGTTTAAAATTCCCGGAGGTGAAGCTTTACTATGGATCAGAGCGGTCAAGCGAACATGGATCCTGACCACTTGTCAACATCGGTGAGAAAATTGTGGTAAAAAGTAGCCTCTTACCGGAGCTCAGCGTGACTAATTTCCTCAGAGACTGGCGTCAAGACACCCGTGCACACACCCCTCCGACTATCAGGTACTATATAATCTCACAAAAACACTAGCAACACAATAGAAAGATAAGGGATTTCCCAGAATTATCCTGGTAAATGTGTCTAAAAACATCTGAATACGTCCCAATGCAATCGCCTTTTTTTCCCCACTTTTTTCTGAGTTTATATATTTTTTTCTAGTCCTTCACTATCAATATCATCATCCACAAATCTTTCATCCTCGCTCAAATTAATGGGGAAATTGTCGTTTTCTCGGTCCGAATAGCTCTTTTTGTTGGAGGCTCCCAATATAAACAATGTGAGGACATGAGGAGCCCTCACCCTTGTGACGTCATCGTCTGCGACTTCCGGTAAAGGCCAGGCTTATATTTATTAGCGACCAAAAGTTGCAAACTTTATCGTGGATGTTCTCTACTAAATCCTTTCAGCAAAAATATGGCAATATCGCGAAATGATCAAGTATGACACCTAGAATGGACCTGCTATCCCCGTTTAAATAAGAAAATCTCATTTCAGTAGGCCTTTAAATACCAGTATGGAGTATCAGACCGTCTGATTGTGGCTCCCTGTATGATGAGTGTCAGAGGTGAGTCCGGATTGGATACCTTGGGAGGAGCTGGATGCAGTGGCTAGGAAGAGGGAAGTCTGGGCTTCCCTGCTTAGGCTGCTGCCCCACGATCCTACCTCGGGTAAGCAAAGGAAGATGGATGGATTCATCAATTTCACACTGACATCCGTCTTAAATATGAAGCAGATTTTGCAAATAAGTTATCCAAATCTGATTTTATATAACGCAACTCGCTGAACTTGTGTGGAAGCTTGGCAATCTTCCGTGTGACTGCTCATCTGTGTGCCGAGCGTCAAAAGTGCATCTTATATTGACATCAAGTCACATATGGTGAATGCTCCTTACAGGTGTGCGCTCTTGCGGAAATTTTCGGAATCATCCATCTGTCAATGAAAAATGCTCTGGGAACTTTAACAAAACTTCTGCCAGGTCAGATCAGGAGAAGCACGCCGACCTTTGCATGCGGGACCGGGGGGCAGCACAGGGACCCGGTCTGTCTAAGTAATGAAAATGAACATCTTGCTTAATCTCAAGCAACATGATGGCACCATTTTGCCAGAGATTTGGCATTTTCAATTAGCTGAAAGCATTTTTACTTCCATTATTAAATAAGAGCCTTTAGAAGAAAAAAAAAACTCATTTTGTGAAAGCTGTGCTTTCAAAACTATCCAGCTGGAAACATGGAAATGGAAGCAATGTCACATTTATAAGCTCACAGCTGATGAAAACTGCTGGCTAGTACAAACCCCGTTTCCATATGAGTTGGGAAATTGTGTTGGATGTAAATATAAACAGAATACAATGATTTGCAAGTCCTTTTCAACCCATATTCAGTTGAACGCACTACAAAGACAAGATATTTAATGTTCAAACTCATAAACTTTGTTTTTTTTTGCAAATAATATTTAACTAAGAATTTCATGGCTGCAACATGTGCCAAAGTAGTTGGGAAAGGGCATGTTCACCACTGTGTTACATCACCTTTACTTTTAACAACACTCAATAAACGTTTGGGAACTGAGGAAACTAATTGTTGAAGCTTTGGAAGTAGAATTCTTTCTCATTCTTGTTTTATGTAGGGCAGGGGTGTCCAAACTTTTTCCATAGAAGGCTGCACACGGAAAAATTTAAGCATGTGGGGGCCATTTTGATATTTTTCATTTTCGAACAATAACAAAATATATGGATATTTTTTTTAATCCTTAGGGCCCTTGGGGAGCATAGAGGGTCTCAGTCACTAAAATGTTAAAAAAAAGTCCAATTATTATTATTATTTTTATTTAATGCTTACAGTAAATCTCTATATCAACTTGAGGTTGATATAAAGTAAAACAAAAAAGGTTTTATTTCTTTTATGTCAAAGACAACTTTGTTATTATAGTAAAACTGAAATATGCAGTATTTAGATAGATAGATAGATAGATAGATAGATAGATATAGATAGATAGATAGATAGATAGATAGATAGATTGATAGATAGATAGATAGATGGATAGATAGATAGATAGATAGATGGATAGATAGATAGATGGATAGATAGATAGATAGATAGATAGATAGATAGATAGATAGATAGATAGATAGATAGATAGATAGATAGATAGATAGATAGATAGATAGATAGATAGATAGATAGATGGATAGATATGCGGCATATGGTCCAGTGCGGTTAATATATAGTATATAAAAATATTTATTGAAATGTAAAATTTGGTGGGTAGTACTTTATTGATTCCTTCAGAAGAGTTCCTTTATTTAGCAATTAAAGCCCTCAAAGATCAATAATGCAGGACACCATTGATTTTAATTGTTTAATATTTTTGAGTAATCACAGTGAAAAGTTAAATAAAATCCTACTAAATATATTTGAGATCCGAAAGGTTCCCCACTCATAAAGTGATGCAGTTTTATTAGTTGTTTTTTTTTACGTTTAACACTTATACTTCAAGATCAACTTCTGATATATCTGTCGATAATAAGTTTGAACTATTATTTTGTTTGTTTTGTGCTCGTTTGTCAAAACTTTGATGTTTTTATATGGCAACCACACAACATATGCAATATTTTTTCCACATAAAACATTTTAAAGTGATAATTTTTAAGTAATGATTCACACTACACCGACAGGGAATCAAATCCTGCAGTGCCAGACGTGTCCGCTGCTTAAGTTTTTTTTTGTCCTTTTTTTTTGAGCTATGGAAAAAAAGAAAATAAAGACAAAAGAAACGAAAAAAAATCATCTGGCGGGGAAAATGTCGAACAGACAACCGTAATTTGTCAAGTGTGGGGCAAAAGTGTTTCTTCAAAAAGTAGCATTACTGCTAATATGTAGCATCATTTGAAAAGTCACCTGCTAGAGAATGAAGAGTGTTTACTCCGCACCTCAACATCTCCATTCGGTGCCACACGTCCACACCATCACAATGCTGAGGCAAACATTTCCAGATCAAAAGGAGATAATGTCTGCAGCAATCTACCACATAGCGAAGGAAGAACACAATTTGATTTCCTGTTATGCAGCTAATTTTTGTTTGACAGTTATTGAAATATCTTGTGTGATAGCATGCATAAAAGTGCACTTTATTTGTTGTAAACTATTGTAGTGGCATTTTGTAGAAAAAGGGCACTTTAACTTAGTGTTGTTTGGATATGTCATCTTAGTGACATCATGCAAAAAAGTGCACTCACAGCTTGTTTCGAAATGTCTCTGACAATCTTGCACTTTCTGTTTTGAAAATGACATGAATGTTTGTGCCACTGCTTAATAACTTTTTAATAAATACAATTTTGGTCAATTGACTTAGTTGTTATTTCCTTCTCTGCATTAAGGTTTAAAAGTAGCATATATTAATGCAGTATGAAGAAGAATGTTTTAATGTAGACACATAGAATCATCATACTGCTGTGATTATATGTATCAAGTGTTATTTCAAGGCTAAGACAAAAATATTGAGAGATATATATCGTGTATCGCAATAATAGCCAAAAAATATTGAGATATTAAAAAAAGGCCATAACGCCCAGCCCTAGTCCTCTTGAGCACACAAGGTTGGTCTTTTCAGAATCAGAAACAGCTTTATTGGCCAAGTGTTTTAAACACACAATGAATTGAACTTGGTAAACTGTGTTCAATGTAAATAATAAATACCAATAATTACTGAAAATATAAACAAGTGCTTAAATAAAACAATATGTGCAAGGCTTAAAAATAGTAGTGCAATGTTGGATAGAGCAAAGCAAAAAGGTGAGGACGTAAGCATCCATTAGTACATTCCCAGTGACAGATTAGTTCCAGAGGCATTTCACAGCGTTCATTGGACTGTTCCATTGGCAAGTTGTTTTGGCGTACAGTGATTTGCAACACCTGCCGGAAGGGAGGAGTTTGAACAGTTTACGATCAGGGTCTGAGGCGGGGGTCGGCAACGTGCGGTTTTCGAGCCACACGCGGTTCTTTGGCGCTGTCCTGTTGGCTCCCCGCAGCTTTTTCAAACATGTATCCAAATGAAAAAGGGTGAGGAGAAAAATATTTTTTTTGTTTTAATATGGTTTCTGAAAGGGGACAAACATGACACAACCCTTCTTAATTGTTAGAAATCCCACTGTTTACACAGTGGCGTGCAGCATTTTGTCCTTATATCGGAAGTCCTTGAACACACCATAGTTTGTTTACATGTACAACTTTCTTTGATGTTGCCACAGAAAGACGTGTTTTATGCCACTTCTTCTTTGTCTGTATTTGTCCATCAAACGTCTTATACTGTGCGTGAATCCACAAAGGTGAGCTTTGTTGACGTTATTGACTTGTGTGGGGTGCTAATCAGACATATTTGTTCACGGCATGACTGCCAGCTAATCGATGTTAACATGCTATTTATGCTAGCTGTATGTACATAATGCATCGTTATGACTCATTTGTAGGTATATTTAAGGCTTATTTTATTTGTAGTTTCCGTTTCCTTCACCTTGAACACACACATCTTTACCTTTGGCCATTCTAAGCCAGTCATTTCCAGGAGTTTGTAACGATCCGTTACTCGGAGCGTTTATTGTTTCGCCGTTTATATGTTGTTGATCATGTTTAGTTCTAGACTCGGCCGATTCCTGTGTTTGTGCACTTCCTGTTGTATCTTGTTTCCATGGTTTCTTAGTTGTCCCAGCTGCTATGCCTTTGTCGCACACCTGATGGCAATTATTAATCGTGTATTTAGGCCCACCTGATTCCTTAGTTTGTTCTCGGTCCATTGTTTGCTTTATGCAACACGACACGTATGTATTTTCTGCTTATCCATGCTTTTTTTTTGTGCTAAATTCCGACTTAGCTTCGCATGCGTTCGGCACGTCACCTTTTGGACTTTCTGTATCCTGCTAAGTTTAGCTTTAGCTTCCCGTGCGTAGGCACGCGCTTTATTTTCCCTTTTTGTACCAGTGTTCTTTAGTTTTATTATATTAAAAGCAAATTCTTACCTGCACTCCTGCCTGTCTGGTCGTGTGCATCCAAGAGGTGGCAACTCCGTGCAACAAGTGCGCCGCGTACACGTGACAGAGTTATACACCCTCTGAAAAGCCTCCGTTTTAGTAATGTTTTCCAATGTTGTAAAAATATGTAGAATAAATATTACATTTCAACATTTCTGTCAACGAAGATTTACATCAGCTTGAGACACATAGTCATTTTGATAGTAGGCTAATATAGCTAATATAGACACTTACATCATGTGTTGCCTTCATTATAACACTTATTTAAGGATTTACATATTTTTGCGGCTCGAGACAGATTTTGTTTTTGCATTTGTGGTCTAGGTTGTGTTGCGTTCCGTCCCGTTCTTAATTCAGTCAACGCCCCCAGGTTCTTTTATGACACATAAGCTGGTTTTAAATCAATCACAGACAGAGGTTTCTCATTTGATATTTTATAACCAAAGCGCCTTGGGAGATCAATCTAGATACAACGTTTCAAAGGCACGGTCCAAATTGATCTAATCCTAAAATGGCAGTTTCTACCTCCTCACTCACTCTCACCCGCCCCTCTTCTTCTCCTCCCTACCTCGGACAGTTGAGATAACAGATTGTTATGTCTTCATTCCAACATTCCAAATTCAAGGTCTGTGTAAAAGGCTCACACTTTAGCTGTTCTAAAATCTGACTAGGAAATAAAAAGACAACCAAATCCAACAGTTGGCTCTTTCAACATTTTGGGTTGCCGACACCTAGTCTGAGGGGTTTGCTGTGATGCTACCTGCCCGTTTCCTGACCCTGGACCGGTATAAGTCAGTTGCAGATCCGAACCAAACAGTAATGGTAAAGTACCCATGATTGTCAAACACACAATAGGTGTGGCGAAACTATTCTCTGCATTCGACCCATCAGCCTTGATCCCCCCCTGGGTGGTGAGGGGAGCAGTGAGCAGCAGCAGTGGACACGGCCGGGAATCATTTTTGGTGATTTAACCACCAATTCCAACGCTTGATGCAGAGTGTCAAGCAGGGAGGGAATGGCTCCCATTTTTATAGTCTTTGGCATGGCTCAGCCGAGGTTTGAACTCACGACCTACCGATCTCAGGGCGGACACTCAAACCACTAGGCCACTGAGCCGACACAATGATGAATGTGTCGAACATGAACAGCAGTTCCTGGGACAGAGTGAACTTCTTGAGCTGACGTCGGAAGTCCATCCAAGTGCCTTTTTTTTTATTGTGTCTATGTCGGAAACAGCTACAAATGGCAAATTTTCAATTTTAATTTATTCAGGATTGCTCCTGGAGATGCAGCATCTCGTTCTCAAGGGGGTCCTGACACAAATAGAGAAATGCAAAAAACATGCATCACAGCAAAACACTTCACGGTGGCTGAGAGGTTAGTGCGTCTGCCTCACAATATGAAGGTCCTGCAGTCCTGGGTTCAATCCCAGGCTCCGGATCTTTCTGTGTGGAGTTTGCATGTTCTCCCCGTGACTGCGTGGGTTCCCTACAGGTACTCCGGCTTCCTCCCACTTCCAAAGACATGCACCTGAGGATAGGTTGATTGGCAACACTAAATTGGCCCTAGTGTGTGAATGTGAGTGTGAATGTTGTCTGTCTATCTATGTTGGCCCTGGGATGAGGTAGCGACTTGTCCAGGGTGTACCCTGCCTTCTGCCCGATTGTAGCTGAGATAGGCGCCAGCGCCCCCCGTGACCCCAAAAGGGAATAAGCGGTAGAAAAAATGGATGGACAACAAAACACACTGCTCAACCACTTCCACAGCACCCGGGACACAGCCGCTCACACACATTTACATAAACCATTGCAATTGATTACAATACAACACAATAAAACAACACAACATCAGAAGCAACATGATACAACTTGTTTGGAGTTTAAAATATAAATGTGATTTAAAGATAAAAAATAAACTAATGGACTCTAAAGAGGCATGAAGATTATTCCAATCAGATAGGGCTTTGAACTTAAATGACCTATGGCCTATTTCCCGATGAATTTTTGATACTGTAAAAAATTGAAAATGGAGAATAAAGAGCTGCATACTGAACTAAAAGTTGTTTAAAGTATGGTGGAATATTTTAAACTCACGAAAACAATGTCCTATGTTACAACTTGGCTGTCTAAGCGTTTGTAAAACTGTAGGCATGTATGTGACTAAAGCAAAAAAAAAGCATCATCTGACCCCGACACACATATTAATGGAGAAATAACACAAATTGTCAGTCAATATAAATATATTGTTGGTTAATAATAGATTCAGAACTTTCCCTTAAAGCCCATATTGCCAAATTGTGTAAAATAATCAAGTTTCATCTTGCAAACTTTTGTGAAATTCGAAATTAATGTCAACTGAAGCTGCAAAATTGTATTTGCATTCGATGATATTCAACCACTTCCACTCTTGCCTTACCAGCTGGTCTCAGGCTGGTCAGAGTAAAAAAAATAAAAATAAAATAACATTGGAAACATTAAAAAAACAAGCAATTAAGGTTATGGATCAAAAAAAACAAGGCATTATAATCACTGAGCCATTCTAAAAAAAAATACAGTATTTTAAACTGGGACAGTTTTCACACATGTGCAGACTTAAAAGTGACCTATAAAGGACTGCATGAGTTGGCTCCAGGTCCTCTGGCAGAGTTCATCAGCCAAAGAAACAGCTGTGCATGTGACACTCGAGGCTCTGTCAGAGGTGACTGTTATAGTCCTCCGCGCAGGAACACTTTCAGTAAGTCGGCGTGGTCAGTAAAGAGCGCAAATGTGTGGAACTCAGTACCCGAGGAGGTTAAACTGGTCACAAATTACAAGGCCTTCACAAATATTTTTAAAATGTGGCTTATCAACGCCTAAAGCTGCCAGCACTAAATGATAAGCCAGTTTTGATGCTAAGATAAATGTTATGCTGTGATGTTGTATTGTATTTGTTATCATATCGTATATGTATTGTGTGCTTTTTTTCTTTTTCTCTCCGTTTCTCCTGGCTAATTCTGACTTTTTTAACCATGTGTAGTCCATCCATCCATCCCTTGTCTACCGCTTATTCCCTTTGGGGTAGTGGATGGCGCTGGCGCCTATCTCAGCAAAAATCTGGCGGAAGGCAGAATACACCCTGAACAAGTCGCCACTTCATCGCAGGGCCCATGTGTAGTCATATGTTTTTATAAAATTGCATTGTCCCCTTTGAAATAAACTAATCTTAAGCTTAGTCTTAAAAGAAATAAAACCCACTGATTGTGACGCCTCGATTTAGGACTAAGCCAATCAACAGTGAGTTCTGAATAAGCACCTCAGGAAAAATCTGCACAAAGAATTATATCAAATGTTGAGAGGTTTAAGGGAATAGTCAGTAGTGTTTTGGTACACAACAGTCGCATAATCTAGTATGGGAAGCATACTTGCCAACCTTGAGACCTCCGATTTTGGGAGCTGGGGGGTGGGGGGCGTGGTTGGGGCGGGGCCTTGTTGGGGCGTGGTTAAGAGGGAAGGAGTATATTTACAGCTATCATCCATCCATTTCCTACCGCTTATTCCATTAGGGGTCACGGGGGGCGCTGGTGCCTATCTCAGGTACAATCGGGCGGAAGGCGGCGTGCACCCTGGACAAGTCGCCACCTCATCGCAGTATGTGTAAAAATCTTTATTTATAATTGAATCACTTGTTTATTTTTCAACAAGTTTTTAGTTCATTTATATCTCTTTTTCCAAATAGTTCAAGAAAGACCACTACAAATTAGCAATATGTTGATAGGTTGATTGGCAACACTAAATTGGCCCTAGTGTTTGAATGTGAGTGTGAATGTTGTCTGTCTATCTGTGTTGGCCCTGCGATGAGGTGGCGACTTGTCCAGGGTGTACCCTGCCTTCCGCCCGATTGTAGCTGAGATAGGCGCCAGCGCCCCCCGCGACCCCGAAAGGGAATAAGCGGTAGAAAATGGATGGATGGATGGATGCACTGTTATACAATTTAATGAATCAGAAACTGATGACATAGTGCTGTATTTTACTTCTTTAACTTTTTTTTTTCAACCAAAAATGCTTTGCTCTGATTAGGGGGTACTTAAATTAAAAACAAAAAATCACAGTGGGTACATCTCTGAAAAAAGGTTGAGAACCACTGCTCTAAAAGCCTTAGATGTTATTGTCACATATGCATGCACAGTAGATGGCAGTATTGTCATGTTTCAGAGGGTCACAACATTGCTGTTTACGGCAGACAAACTGCCTTACGGTAGACGAAAACACGACTGCTGTTGTTGTGTGTTGTTACCACGCTGGGAGGACGTTAATGAGACTGCCTAACAATAAACCCACATAAAAAACCAAGAACTCGCCCTCGATCATTCTACAGTTGGGCAGGCGTTCTGTTTATATTGTGGGAAAGCGGAAGTGAAAAGAGGCTGTCGACACGTCACCCGGGTCCGCATGAAGGGGCGTGGCCTCCAGCTCCGCCTGAATTACGGGAGATTTTCGGGAGAAAATTTGTCCCGGGAGGTTTTCGAAGAGGCGCTGAATTTCGAGAGTCGCCCGGAAAATCCAGAAGGGTTGGCAAGTATGGGGAAGCAACAATTGTAAAGTTATTCTTTTTGTAACCAAAAATAAAAAATACTGGATGGATTTGTAGAGAAACCCCAAACAGCCATACATTTTCTTACAAATATTATCAATGTTTGGTTTAAAAGTAAGATCAGGGTAAATCCAAAAACTAATATATTTTAATATATACACTCTTTCTTGTGGAGTTCCATCATTAAATTTAATATGCAACTCAGTTAAATGAGATTAAACAATATTTTGTGCGAAAAATCATAGAACTTGATTTATTCATATTAAGAAGGGGCGGCATGGCGTAGTGGGTAGAGCGGCTGTGCCAGAAACCTGAGGGTTGCAGGTTCGCTTCCCAACTATTGACATCAAAGTCGCTGCTGTTGTGTCCTTGGGCAGGACACTTCACCCTTTGCCCCCGGTGCCGCTCACACTGGTGAATGAATGATGAATGAATGATTGGTGGTGGTCGGAGGGGCCGTAGGCGCAAACTGGCAGCCACGCTTCCGTCAGTCTACCCCAGGGCAGCTGTGGCTACAGATGTAGCTTACCACCTGCAGGTGTGAATGAATGATGGGTTCCCACTTCTCTGTGAGCGCTTTGAGTATATAACAATAGAAAAGTGCGATATAAATCTAATCCATTATTATTATTATTATTATTAAGAACACACTTGTTGTTATTGAACCAGTGTTGTACACATTGAAAAATGCTGGGTTATTTTGATAACCCAATTTATGAGTTGTGAGTGTTGGGTTAAATTTTTGGAGTTATTTCTATCAAGAGCAATCCATTTTTTCAGTTAAAAGGGTATTATTTTAACTCAATTTCTGGGTTTTCAAAACTGAACCATTTTTGGGTTGTTTTTCAATAATGAAACTTTTTTGGGGTAAATGTTTTTCTTTTAATTAAAAAGGTACTTTTTTTAAGGGAAATGTATTAAGGATTAATCTCATTAATATTATTTACAATCACACATGAAAATGTTTGAGCATGCTGTATAGAAGTACCATGACCATACACAGTAATTCTTGTAAAAAAAATTCAGTCATATTTTGCTTTTGAGTATATTTTAATGGAATAAAAATACTTTTGATCAGTAGTTGGGAAGGAGTAGTGGTTAGAGTGTCCGCCCTGAGATCGATAGGTTGTGAGTTCAAACCCCGGCCGAGTCATGCCAAAGACTATGAAAATGGGACCCATTGCCTCCCTGCTTGGCACTCATCATCAAGGGTTGGAATTGGGGGTTAAATCAACATAAATGATTCCCGGCCGCGGCACTGCTGCTGCCCACTGCTCCCCTCCCTTCCGAAGGGAGTGATTAAGGGGATGGGTCAAATGTGAATTGTGAATTGTGAATTAGTGAATTATATATATATATATATATATATATATATATATATATATATATTTATATAGCGCTTTTCTCTAGTGACTCAAAGCGCTTTACATAGTGAAACCCAATATCTAAGTTACATTTAAACCAGTGTGGGTGGCACTGGGAGCAGGTGGGTAAAGTGTCTTGCCCAAGGACACAACGGCAGTGACTAGGATGGCGGAAGCGGGAATCGAACCTGCAACCCTCAAGTTGCTGGCACGGCCACTCTACCAACCGAGCTATACCGACCCATGCAGAGGATAAATTCCACCACACCTAGTGTGTGTGTCACAATCATTGGTACTTTAACTTGAACTTAAAATGTATAATTTTTGACCAACTATTGGGTCAGGGAGCACTAAATTTTGCAACCCAATAGTTGGGTTTGGAATAACCCAACATTGTAGTGAGCATAACTAAGCTTTTGGGGTAATAATTCAAACCAATAGTTTGGTTGGGAATAATCCAATATTAAGTTATCATAACTCAACTTTTTTGTTAAATGATTCATCGCAAAAGTTGGGTTGAAAAAAATTATCCCGAAATGTTAAAATAACTCAAATAAGAGGCTCGTCCTTTTCTTAACCAGCAGTTGGGTTACAATTGGGTTATTTTTTAACCCAACATTTTTTTGTGTTGTACTGTATTAAAATCGTGTTGCAAGTTATACTCAATTTGTGACATATCAGAATTGAAATGGTAAATAACAGAGTTGTCAGCACAGAGATGAATGTGACGGAATGAGCACATTTGAGGTAAATCATTAATACAAATAGAGAAAATTTGTCACGCCGCCTCCTTTACTGCCTCTGTCAGCTCTGTAAAACACATGCATGTCTATCATTTACTCATATAAAATGTGGCTTAATTATGGATGTTAGTCCAAGTCCTGAAAATATCAATGAATAAATAAAGATGAATAATCTTTAACCCTTTTAAATTATCAATTGCACTGTATAAAAAAGAAATAAGTGGAAATATGGGTAGATGCGGATGGCGGGGAAGGGCAAGAGCATACACAGACACACACACACACACACACACACGCACATTCTGAAAAGAGAAATCATTAACTAGCAGAAGACAAGTAACATGTTCAGTCTGCATAAACCTTTTCTTTGTATAAGAACACAGCATAACCAGCCAAGCAACAAAAATCTCCAGAGCACATAGAATACACAAAAAAAATCCAGAGCAAAACAAAATATCACACTAAATCACGCACAACGAAAAAGTTCAGGTCATTAATAAGTGTCCTGCATCATGTGTTGCGACAGTCACTTTCATCGCCTCAGTTGCGTCAAGTGACGTCAGAGACATTGTAGGCTATGGGCTACTAGACGCTTGTGGCTACTAGAGATGCGCGGATGGGCAATTATATCATCCGCAACCGCATCACTAAAGCCGTCATCCGCAACCACATCACTAAAGTCGTCATCCACCCGCAATCCACCCGAACAAACATTTCATCAAAGCCACACCTGCCCGCCACCCGCCGTTGTTATATATCTAATATAGACGATGCAAGGCATTAGTGAGGTTAGAAAGTGTAACTCCCTCCAAATAGCACAGACACAATGGCTTTCTTGAACTGATTTATTTGAAGGCTTACTTTCCCATCAAATTCACCGTGAAAACTGTAATAAATAAGGACACGTTACAAACGTAAAAATAATAACATGCACAGCGTGTGGATCAAACATTTTACCAAGTAAAATACCAACAAATGACAAATACCTCGCTGGCCATACCCGGAAGTAGCTTCCTTACATCCGTCGACAGACCAAACGAGACACTTCAAAATAAAAGTATGCCCACATGCTGTTTCAAAGAGTGCTGCTCGTTTTTCGTATGTGGGTAACAACATTTAACTATTTCTAAATGGTTGATTTCTATAGGCTAGTAAGGTAAAGTGTTGCACCTGACAAGTTTGGGCTACCTTGCTTCTGCAGCCTTCATCAGAGGTGTCATGTGATGTTAGCGTGACGTCGTCTGTGATGTTTTATATGGATTGTACCATCAAGAGTTGTCAGGTACAACACTTTACCTACTAGCCTGTATAAATCATTTATAAATACACCTCAGTAGGCTAAATGAACCTCTTCAACATAACATTTAACTATGTATTATGTAGCGGCTGGCTACGGGGTGTTAGCCAATGACTTGGGCTGGGGGGCGGGACTTCCGGGAGAGATAGGGAAGTGACGTTATCGACAGGACGTGAGAGTTCGTGTTGTCCCGGGAAAAGCGTTAGAGACATGAGAGCTGTTGTGTGGTTATATTACATCTTGTGCAATAAAGACAAGACAAACGAAGAAGTTTTATGAGCCTACATTCCTGGGATTATTACAATATATATTTCCGAATTGGTTCAAACGCCACCCGCCCGAATCTATTTAAAATCTATTTTTTCGTCATGTCACCCGCCCAACCCACGGTTTATCCACGGAGTCCGCGGTTATGACCGCAAACCGTGCATCTCTAGTGGCTACACAACAGCCAAGAACACAATGGTACACAAGCTAGACATACCGTATTTTTTGGAGTATAAGTCTATCCACAGTATAAGTCGCATCTGCCAAAAATGCATAAAATAAGAAGGAAAAACACATATAAGTCGCATTTTTGGGGGAAATTTATTTGATAAAACCCAACAATAAGAATAGACAGTTGAAAGGCAATTCAAAATAAATAAAGAATAGTGAACAACAGGCCGAATAAGTGTACGTTATATGACGCATAAATAACCAACTGAGAAGGTGCCTGGTATGTTAAAGGGGAACATTATCACCAGACCTATGTAAGCGTCAATATATACCTTGATGGTGCAGAAAAAAGACCATATATTTTTTTAGCCGATTTCCGAACTCTAAAAGGGTGAATTTTGGCGAATTAAACGCCTTTCTGTTTATCGCTCTGTGGCGATGACGTCAGAACGTGACGTCACCGAGGTAATACAGCCGCCATTTTCATTTTCAACACATTACAAACACCGGGTCTCAGCTCTGTTATTTTCCGTTTTTTCGACTATTTTTTGGAACCTTGGAGACATCATGCCTCGTCGGTGTGTTGTCAGAGGGTGTAACAACACTAACAGGGAGGGATTCAAGTTGCACCACTGGCCCGAAGATGCGAAAGTGTCTGCCGCCAGACCCCCATTGAATGTGCGGGAGTGTCTCCACATTTTACCGGCGATGACAGACATGGCACAGAGATGTATGGATAACCTGCAGATGCATTTGCAACGATAAAGTCAACGAAATCACAAAGGTGAGTTTTGTTGCTGTTGTTGACTTATGTGCTAATCAGACATATTTGGTTGTGGCGTGACTGCCAGCTAATCGATGCTAACATGCTACGCTAATCGATGCTAACATGCTATTTACCGGCGGTGCTAAAACAGACATGGCACAAAGATGTATGGATAACCTGCAGATGCATTTGCAACTATATTGCGTTTCCTTCCACCCACATTTAATGCAAAAAAAACCACCAATCGACGGATTTAAGTTGCTCTAGTGTCACAAGATGCGAAAGTCCTGATCGTTTGGTCAGCACATTTTACCGGCGATGCTAACGCAGCTATTCAGCCATGCTATGGCTATGAATAGCGTCAATAGCTATTCGCTCAATAGCTTCAGTTTCTTCTTCAATACTTTCATACTCCAACCATCCGTTTCAATACATGCGTAATCTGTTGAATCGCTTAAGCCGCTGAAATCCGAATCTGAATCCGAGCTAATGTCGCTATATCTTGCTGTGCTATTCGCCCTTGTTTGTTTGTATTGGCAGCACTGTATGACGTCACAGGAAAATGAACAGTGTCTTGGCAGGGAGTGAAAAAAGGCACTTGAAAGCTTTTTTTAGGGATATTCCGGGACAGGTAAAATTTTGAAAAAAACTTCAAAAATTCAACAAGCCCCTGGGTACTGATTTTTATTGTTTTTAACCCTTTTGAAATTGTGATAATGTTCCCCTTTAACGTGACATATTATGGTAAGAGTCGTTCAAATAACTATAACATATAGAACATGTTATACGTTTACCAAACAACCTGTCACTTCTAATTGCTAAATCTGATGAAATCTTATACGCTTAGTCTTTTACGTGAATGAGCTACATAATATTATTTGGTAATTTACGGTAATGTGTTAATAATTTCACACATAAGTCACTCCTGAGTATAAGTCGCACCACTGGCCAAATTATGAAAAAAAAACGCGACTAATAGTCCAAAAAATACGCTTTGTATCCCTAATTAACAATATTGCAGCCTAAAACACTGCATTTGTCAATATGAACAAGTATAAAATAATTATTGTATTTACACATTACTTACAGATACAAAGTCTCCAGCACCAAATCGTAGAAAGCATCCAGTAACAAACGTGTCCACCTCATTCAACTTTCTGCGTCAAGACCTTGATTCATTATTTTGCCCACTCGGTGCCGTCAAAATAAACCAAAAAAAAAAAACCAATTACCACGCCACTTCATACATACATTTCTCACAGTTAATAATGAATGTGTTTTTCCAACCTACCCGTGTTCTCTGTGTTGACTTATTTGACTTAAGTTAAAGTTAAAGTACCAATGATTGTCACACACACACATACAAGGTGCAGTGATATTTGTCCTCTGCATTTGACCCATCCCCTTGATCATTCCCTGGGAAGTGAGGGGAGCAGTGGGCAGCAGCGGTGCCGCGCCCGGGAATCATTTATGGCGATTTAACCCCCAATTCCAACCCTTGATGCTGAGTGCCAAGCAGGGAGGTAATGGGTACCATTTTTTTTATAGTCTTTGGTATGACTCGGCCGGGGTTTGAAGTCACAACCTACCAATCTCAGGGCGGACACTCTAACCACTGGGCCACTGAGCTTGATGAAATCTTTTCTAACATTCCACTCTACAAAATTATTAAAGTATGTATTTTATCATGAATTGATTAACGTGGACCCCGACTTAAACAAGTTGAAAAACGTATTTGGGTGTTTCCATTGAGTGGTCAATTGTACGGAATATGTATTCAATCGATCAAATAATGTTTATTTACATAGCCCTAAATTACAATTGTCTCAAAGGGCTGCACAAGCCACAACGACATCCGCGGATCAGCGCCCACATAAGGGCAAGGAAAAACTCACAACCCGGTGGGACGTCGATGAGAATGACTATGAGAAACCTTGGAGAGGACCGCAAATGTGGGTAACCCTCTAGGGGAGACCGGTGCAATGGACGTCGAGTGGGTCTAACATAATATTGTGAAAGTCCAGTCCATAGTGGATCTAAAATAAGAGTGAGAGTCCAGTCCATAGTGGGGCCAGCAGGAGACCATCCCGAGCGGAGACGGGTCAGCAGTATTGTACTGTGCAATCTACTAATAAACGTTTAAATCAATCAATCAATCAAATTATTCCTGCTGATATTGTATCGGATCAACAGAAGTGAAAAAGTTGAAAAAGCTCACACTGTCATTGATAGATTGTCTGCAAGGCTAACTAGTTGTCCTCTATTATTTTTAATGGTACTGTACTACTTATAGGAGCTTTATTATATATGTTTAGGCTATTGGTGTTTCAGGCTGTGTTTGGCCCATTGGCCCATTGGCACATTTTCACTTGGAGGCAAAACATTTGGGCACCCCTGATCTGCTAAAGGGGCAAAACGCTTTTTTTAATTTGATGTGGTTATTCCCTTAAGTTTATCATTCGAAGGACACGGCTCAAAACATCCAAAATGTAGCCTTGAATAAAGAACCATGCGGCTCTATTTTATTTTTGTATGAGGATTTAGTCCCATTTTAATTAAGAAGTTAAACGACTGCCTCCAAGGTGCTTTCCCAGGGTTACATTGGAGTCTTCCAGCTGTTTCAAAGCTTTTTAAAATAACAAAGTAGCTCCACAGAAAACACAACAACAGTTTGCTAGTCAATGTATCCAACTTTGCTTGAGCCCGTCTCAGTTTGTGTGCCGTGCTGCAGAGGAAAGTGGATTATTCAGCAAACTCTGAAAAGGCAGAAGAATATTGTATTAAGATGCAGCCAGCGAGACCATATGAGTCATACAATCGCACACAGAATGGTAAAATCACTGGAAATAGTGTGTGGAGAAGTGGATGAAGTTGCACACACACACACACATATATATATATATGTGTGTGTATGTGTGTGTGTGTGTGTGTGTGTGTGTGTGTGTATTCATGCAATAACTTTCCAATTTACCATTGTGTCCATGGTGATATGATTTTAAATTGACTAGAATAATTCAAAATCTTAGTGATTATCCAGATACTCTGCAAGAATATAAAACATGAAAAAACACTGCAGTTAATAAAGCAATGTTATAAACAGTAGGAGAAGTGTTCCAATTTAAAGGCCTACTGAAATGAGATGTTCTTATTTAAACCGGGATAGCAGGTCCATTCTATGTTTCATACTTGATCATTTCACGATATTGCCATATTTTTGCTGAAAGGATTTAGTGGAGAACATCGGCGATAAAGTTTGCAACTTTTGGTCGCTAATGAAAAAGGCTTGCCTGTACCGGAAGTAGCAGACAATGTGCGCGTGACGTCACGGGTTGTGGAGCTCCTCACATCTGAACATTGTTTACAATCATGGCCACCAGCAGCGAGAGCGATTCGGACCGAGAAAGCGACAATTCCCCCATTAATTTGAGCGAGGATGAAAGATACGTGAATGAGGAAAGTGAGAGTGACGGACAAGAAAAAAAAGACAAGGGCAGTGGGAGCGATTCAGATGTTTTTAGACACATTTACTAGGTTAATTCTGGAAAATCCCTTATCTGCTTATTGTGTTACTAGTGTTTTAGTGAGATTATATGGTCGTACCTGTACAACGTGAAGGTCGGCCCAGCACTATTCTTCAGCACCAGTCGACAGGTTGTGACGATGCCCATCTCTGCCCTTCGCAAGGGACCCTCTTCGAAACACGATCTTTCAAAATGGTCGCTGCATAATACACTGTACTTTGTGTGTGTGGTCCAATCCAACCGTGTTTGCTTGACATCTCTGTTCCAAAGTAAAGTTTGACTGTCATCTTTCGGGAATGTAAATAATGAAACACCAACTGTGTTTTTGTTGCTAAAGCCGGACGCAATACACCGCTTCCCACCAACTGCTTTCTACTTTGATGTCTCCATTATCCTCCCATCCATCCATCCATCCATCCATCCATCCATCCATCCATCCATCCATCCATCCATCCATCCATCCATTCTTCCGCTCATCCGAAGTCGGCTCGCAGGGCAGCAGCCTAAGCAAGGATGCCCAGACTTCCCTTTCCCCAGCTATTTTGTCCAGCTCTTCCCGGGGGCTCCCGAGGCGTTTCCAGGCCAGCCGGGAGATATAGTCTTCCCAATGTGTCCTGGGTCTTCCCCGTGGCCTCCTACCAGTCGGATGTGCCCGAAACACCTCCCTAGGGAGGCGTTCGGGTGGCATCCTGACCAGATGCCTGAACCACCTCATCTGGCTCCTCTCAATGTAGCAGCTTTACTTTGAGTTTCTCCCGGATGGCAGAGCTTCTCACCCTATCTCTAAGGGAGAGCCCCGCCACCCGGCAGTGGAAACTCATTTCGGCCGATTCTACCCGTGATCTTGTCCTTTCGGTCATGACCCAAAGCTCATGACCATAGGTGAGGATGGAAACGTAGATCGACCGGTAAATTGAGAGCTTTGCTTTCCGGCTCAGCTCCTTCTTCACCATAACGGATCTATACGGTGTCTGCATTACTGAAGACGCCGCACCGATCCGCCTGTCGATCTGACGATCCACTCGTCGCTCACTCGTGAACAAGACTTCGAGGTACTTGAACTCCTCCACTTGGGGCAAGATCTCCTCCCCAACCCGGAGCTGGCACTCCACCCTTTTCCGGGCGAGAACCATGGACTCGGACTTGGAGGTGTTGATTCTCATCCCAGTCGCTTCACACTCGGCTGCGAACCGATCCAGTGAGAGTTGAAGATCTTGGCCAGATGAAGCCATCAGGACCACATCATCTGCAAATAGCAGAGATCTAATTCTGCAGCCACCAAACCAGATACCCTCAACGCCCTGACTGCGGCTAGAAATTATGTCCATAAAAGTTATGAACAGAATCGGTGACAAAGGACAGCTTCGGCGGAGTCCAACCCTCACTGAAAACGGGTCCGACTTACTGCCGGCAATGCGGACCAAGCTCTTACACTGATAAAAGTTGCAATCAATCAATACATCAATCAATCCAACTGAGAACACTGCATTAGACATCTTGGGTAATCATCCCCCCTTCTGACACCCTTTTTCATGGAACTTTGAGAGGATATATCATCAACCCAGTTTTAAACTAAGTCAACTGGAACACTTTTGCCAGGGACTCTTGCAACTGGACATGACTCACACGGGCTTTCAGCTAATAACCTCACTTCTAACGTTGTTATTTACAGAGATTTGAGCAGTAGTGAACATGAATTCAAAGTTCGTCTAGTGTGCCGTGAGATACAGTCTGGTGTGCTGTGGGAGCTTATGTGATTTCACCCATTTAGTTTAAAAATATTTTTTGCAAACCAGTCATTATAGTCTGCAAATGATGTGTTGTTGTTGAGTGTCGGGGCTGTCTAGAGCTTGGCAGGGTAACCGTGTAATACTTTTCCATATCAGTAGGTTGCAGCCAGTAGCTAATTGTCGTAAACAGCGGGAGGCAGCGTGAAGGTAAAAAGATGTCTAATGCTTGAACCAAAAATAAACAAAAGGTGAGTGCCCCTAAAAAAAAGGCATTGAAGCCTAGAGAAGGCTATGCAGATCAAAACTAAAACTGAACCGGCTACAAAGTAAACAAAAACAGAATGCTGGACGACAGCAAAGACTTACTGTGGAGCAAAGACGACGTCCACAATGTAAATCCAAACATGACATGACAATCAACAATATCCCCACAAAGAAGGATAAAAACAACTGAAATGTTATCGATTGCTAAAACAAAGTAGATGCGGGAAATATCACTCAAAAGAAGACATAAAAATAATAATAATAATGGATTAGATTTATATCGCGCTTTTCTATTGTTAGATACTCAAAGCGCTCACAGTGAAGTGGGAACCCATCATTCATTCACACCTTGTGGTGGTAAGCTACATCAGTAGCCACAGCTGCCCTGGGGTAGAGTGACAGAAGCGTGGCTGCCTGTTTGCGCCTACGGCCCCTCCGACCACCACCAATCATTCATTCATCATTCATTCAACAGTGTGAGCGGCACCGGGGGCAAGGGTGAAGTGTCCTGCCCAAGGACACAACGGCGGCGATTTGGATGTCAATAGGTGGGAAGCGAACCTGCAACCCTCAGGTTTCTGGCATGGCTGCTCTACCCACTACGCCATGCCGCCCCATGGTACAGGAGAATACCCACCAAAAAAGAGGAAAAAGACACCAAAATAGGAACTAGAACACTTCACACAGGAAAACAGTAAAAAACTCCAAATAAGTCACAACGTGATGTGACAAGTGGTGACAGTACACCTACTTTGAGACAAGAGCTATAGTGATGCATGCTTGGCTATGGTTTAAAGTCATATCCAATTGCAACAACAACTTTTTACTGTCAACTGAGTTTCATTTTTTAACGATTTCTGTTGATGGTGTGCTTCCGGATTTTTTCAATGCAAAAAAATGTGCCTGGGCTCAAAAAAGGTTGAAAAACACTGCTCTACTGGGTTGAAAAGCCTAAACGCTATCAACAACAATCCAACAGGTTATTTGGTATGATAGCCACAACTGTTACAACAACAACTCGGATCATCCCACTTCTGACACCATGTTTTGGAAGTACCCTCAACTATGGTGTGGTAGCTAGAATGTGTATAAAACTGTACCTAAAGTCTGACTCCATCCCCTTTTTGACTCTGACATCAGTTTTTTGGAAAACACTTTAGCGCACTGATGATGTTTAAGCACTAATTCAACAGTAAAACAGGCAACACAAAAAAAAATCCACAATAATTAACACTTGTTTCGTGTACTTTTTTTTCCAGGTGTGGATCATTAAAATGCAAGATCTAAATGGAAATGTATGCAAATCAAAACACCCGTTTCACACAATGCAGTCAGAAAGAGAGGATTCTGAATGATGCACCTAGCAGAGATTTTTTTTTTTTTTCTTCCATTCCTCATTTGGTACATGCCCGGAATGAATAGCAGTCTCACAGCAGGTGTTGCAACACATCCAAGAAGCTTCCAGAAATAGTTGGGGTTTTTTTATGAATAAACAGTACGGCAAAAGGGCTTCGCTTAGCTCAGGACATTTACATTTGTCGTGTCAGAGAGCTGGAAAGAAAATAGTGGGAAATAATTAATCCTTTAAGAATAAGGATTTTTTTCATCAATATGCATGACATTATGAGAAATATGAGCATGCTTAACACCATTTAACCTCCTTTAGTTGCCTTTTAATCTACAACTCCGGTGATAGATATCTGCTGATTACCATTGTTTAGTTAAATTGGATTTTCTTTTTAAATATGCAATATATTCCACAATGTAATATTAATTGAGTCTAGTCAAAGACCTGGACTAAATTAGGTGCCTCTATAAATAATAGAAAGAAAAAAAAGATAAATCAGCTCAAAGTGCTCTTTGGTATCCAAGCAGTGAAAAATGAGCTGTTTCACTCCCTTCCCATGAATTTATTTCTGACTAATGCTCCTGCTTTTTACCTCTGTGTGATTGTAAGCTCAGATAAAAAGGATTCAATACGGAGCATACGCTGATTTAATCGCCTTGCCCCTGCCTGCTGTCAGCTGCATGCCTCTCGCCAACAACAACATTAGCAGTGGGGGTATATACTAAATGCACATTCGTAAAACCAGACAATAATATTGTCCCTGCTTGATTTTACATTATTGGAGCAAGAGTTGTAGTGGCTTCCCTTAATGCACAATATGAGCCTGAATATAGGACGCCTAAAAACAGCCAACATGCACATTTTGGAGCGGGGAATGAACATTTCCATCAGTCCAACAAAAGAGAGGACGAAGCCCTCGTGTACTTGTTTTAGGTCCTGTAGCATCTGCAGAATTCAGAGTGATGCAACTGCCCGGCAATAGAACATCAACCAATATAGTAATCCTCTTGGTCTGCTTTACATTTGCATACATTATTCCGCTGTCATTCCTCTTAATGTGTCTCACTTTAATATTAAGCAGACAAATACGAAAAGAAAAAAACACTACACAGAAAATAATGAAAATTTTTACCTGCATAAAATGTTTATTTAGAATAATAGAATAGAATAGAATAGAATATATCTTTATTGGCATTGTACATTGTACAACGAAATTGTATGCAAAACTAATTTAGTGCAAATTCATAACACATAAAAACACAAGAACATAGATAAATAGATAAAAAATACATAAAATACATAAAAAAAAATAAAATACATACATTAACTTTTTTCATTTTTACATTTATTGAAGACTCTTGAGCTAGCACTCGCAACATTATTTGGCCCCATCGTCGCTTATTCTGCAGTCGTACTCAATAATTTAAAAAAAAAACAATAAAGGGACTAAATTGCCAACGCCTGGGGTTTCTTGTTTGTGCATTTTTAATTTTAGAATGATAATCGGAAGATAGAACTAGTTCGGGGCGGCATAACTCGGTTGGTAGAGTGGCCGTGCCAGCAACTTGAGGGTTGCAGGTTTGATTCCTGCTTCCGCCATCCTAGTCACTGCCGTTGTGTCCTTGGGCAAGACGCTTTACCCACCTGCTCCCAATACCACCCACACTGGTTTAAATGTAACTTAGATATTGGGTTTCACTATGTAAAGCGATTTGAGTCACTTGAGAAAAGCGCTATATAAATATAATTCACTACACTTCACTACACTTTGTTAAGAGCAATAACCGAGACAACAAATAATTGCATTGTAAACCGAATACTACGTTAGGTGGGGCATCCTAAAACAAAACATGCTGTCGCTATTATTTGGTATTATTTCGGTTGTTATTGGAGGAATATGCTATTGCTTTAATTTGTTAAAAATGTTCCTAAAGAAGGGTCAAAAAGTCAAACAATGCAATGGAATCAGGGTTTCCCCCAGATTGCCAAGATATTTGTAGTGGTGGGAGTGTGGCCAATATGTGTCATGATGTGGACTTTGGTGTGGTTTGTTTCCCCGTGGTGCAAATCGACTGGACCGGACATGGCGTGAAGGTAATGACATCTTTTATTATTAACTCAAAAAAGAAAGGAACAAACGAATGGCGCTCTTAGCAGAGGTTCAAAACTTAACTCTGAAAACAAAAACTCGCACAATGGCAGAACTATGGACAACAAAAAAAAACGAAAACCCTTACTGTGATGTGAGAAGCATGAATCTATGGCAAGAAGTGAGCAATCAAGGTATCAAGGGTGTTTACAGGGTGATGTCGCCAGGCTGACTGCCTGGCAACAACAGGCTTAAATAGTACTGAGTATTGACAGGTGCGTGAGTCCAAACATATGAGCCAGGTGAAACTAATGGTTGTCATGGAGACTAAAACAAACCAGAGTGCGCAAAAAAGGGAATTAATGGGATCAAAAACAAAACAGAACATAACTAAACAGAACATGATCACAAAAACATGACAGTATGACATCACCAAATTTATGTTGTGATTAATATAATTAGCAATGATAATTATATTTCCTATAAAAAAGCAAAACAAATGTTTACGTATCTTTGCAAACCAATAGGTGTTATTAGTTATTAGTAATAACATATATTTTTTTTATTTAATTGTTTCGCTATATTTTTAATTGTAGCTGCTTATAGTTAAAAGGTAAAACCGGCTACACCAGGGGTGTCAAACTCAAATACAGAGTGGGCCAAAATTTAAAACTGAACAAAGCCGCGGGCCAAGTTTGAACAAATTAACCTTTTAATAGGGACCCAAACAAGTTTTGCATTGAATATTGAACGAGCAAGGCTTATATAACTTTACAGTGACATGCAAAATCGAGTTTCAAATAATAATAATAATAATAATAATAATAATTAAAAAAACATCAATGGCATATGGGGGTGGGGGGGTTGAGGCAGGGCGGGGTTTGGTGGTAGTGGGGGTGTATATTGTAGCGTCCCATAAAAGTTAGGGCTGCAAGGGGTTCTGGGTATTTGTTCTGTTGTGTTATGGTGTGGATGTTCTCCCGAAATGTGTTTGTCATTCTTGTTTGGTGTGGGTTCTGTCAAGGGGTGGACTATGGTGTGGTTTGTTTTCCCGTGGTGCAAAGCGATTGGATCGGACACGATGTGGGCATCTTTTTATCTTAACACTCAAACGGCATTACAAAAACAAAGGGTATAAACAAAAGGCGCTCTCAGTGGAGGTTCAAAACTTGGCTATGAAAACAAAACTTGCACTAAGGCAAAACTATGGACATAAAACAAAAACTTGCACCATGGCATGAATAACAAAAAAAATACTTGTAACGAGAATGGGGCATGGATCATCGGCATGGATTACAAGGGTGTATCGAGGGTGATTAGAAGGTGATGTCGCCAGGCTGACTGCCTGGCAACTGCAGGCTTAAAAAGTGACTTGGTGATTGGTAACAGGTGCGTGAGTCCAAGTGAATCAGGTGCGTGACGTGGGTACAGGTAAAAACTAATGGGTTGGCCTGGAAACAAAAAAAATGGAGTGAAAAAACAGGTACTAATGGAGTCTTGAAGTAATCTAACACAACTAAACAAAACATGATCACAAAGACATGACAGGTTCACAGTGTCGCGTATATTTGTAACAGTGTTAAAGTTGTTTATACGGCCACCCTCAGTGTGACCTGTACAGCTGTTGACCAAGTATGCATTGCATTCACCTATGTGTGTGCAAAAGCCGCATATCTTATGTGATTGGGCCGGCAGGCTTTTTGTATGGAGGAAAAGCGGACGTGACGACAGGTTGTAGAGAACGCTAAAGGCAGTGCCTTTAAGGCACACTCCTAATATTGTTGCCGGGGTGGAAATCAGGAGAAATTCGGAAGAATGATTGCCCCGGGAGGTTTTCGGGAGGGGCACTGAACTTCGGGAGTCTCACCGCCGCTGTATAATTCCGGCGGACCAGCTCTAAGATTAATTTGATATTGCCTCAAGGGCTAAAGAAAATTACACGAGTTTGACACCCATGGGCTACACCAGTGGTTCTCAAATGGGGGTACGCGTACCCCTGGGGGTACTTGAAGGTATGCCAAGGGGTACATGAGATTTTTTTAAAATATTCTAAAAATAGCTACAATTCAAAAATCATTTATAAATATATTTTTTGAATAATACTTCAATAAAATATGAATGCAAGTTCCTAAACTGTGAAAAGCAATGCAACAATGCGATTTTCAGTGTTGACAGCTAGATTTTTTGTGGACATATTCCATAAATATTGATGTTAAAGATTTATTTTTTTTGTGAAAAAACTTGTATAATTAAGTTGATGAATCCAGATGGATCTCTATTACAATCCCCAAAGACGGCACTTTAAGTTGATGATTACTTCTATGTGTGGAAATCTTTATTTATAATTGAATCACTTGTTTATTTTTCAACAAGTTTTTAGTTATTTTTATATCTTTTTTTCCGAATAGTTCAAGAAAGACCACTACAAATGAGTTATACAATGTAATAAATCAGAAAATGATGACATAGTGCTCTATTTTACTTCTTTAACTCTTTTTTTCAACCAAAAATGCTTTGCTCTGATAAAGGGGTACTTGAATTGAAAAAATGTTCACAAGGGGTACATCACTGAAAAAAGCTTGAGAACCACTGGGCTACACTATAGTCTACCTTGCCTGAATGTTACAATTTAGTTTGCCAAATATTTAAACAGTCTTTTGAATTAGGGCTGAAAAAATATCTTGAAGTAGTTTATTGATATATTCTCCCAAATGTCACTGTAAAACTTAACACACTAAGGAAAGTACGTTATATGTACACATTAAGTGCACATACATGTAAGAATGTAAAGTGACGTGAAGTGAATTATATTTATATAGTGCTTTTCTCTAGTGACTCAAAGCGCTTTACATAGTGAAACCCATTATCTAAGTTACATTTAAACCAGTGTAGGTGGCACCGAGAGCAGGTGGGTAAAGTGTCTTGCCCAAGGACGCAACAGCAGTGACCAGGATGGCGGAAGCGGGGATCGAACCTGGAACCGTCAAGCTGCTGGAACGGCCGCTCTACCAACCGAGCTATACCGCCCCAATAATCACATTAACTTAATAATACAGTTTGGAATAAAGTGAAAGAAAGCAATACATTCAGGAAGAAGGTTGGCTCACAGGGCTCCCTAATGCTAACGGATAATGGGCCGGCTCATTGACAGGCTAACAAAAACTAGGGCCAATCCCGGAGCACACACAGACAAACAGTGAATGACACTCACATTCAGATTCAAGGACAATTGACAGTCTCCAATGAAGCTGGAGTACCACACACACACACACACACACACACACACAAGCGTTCTCCCACAAAGAGATTTCCAATCGGAGGTTTTAAGACGCACACAGCGTAAAGTCAGATGTTATTGTCAGTAGTAATGTCATAATTAGGGTAGTTTCCTCACTTCTGCCAGCTGCCAACTTCGTTCAAGTGCTCGGCCAGCTGAAATGCTGCTGGGAGGCGATTCAGGTGCACTTTTTTCCCCACTACAATGCATAGAGCAGGGCTTTTCAACCACATAATGAAAGAGGGCTGCAGTTTCAAAAGCCTAAGGGCTCAGGGGTCGGACATCGAAATGTGGATGTTTTTGTGTGAAAGTGCATCAGCAGGTTCTATTCTTTTGAAACTGTTTACTTAATTACAAAGTAAACACATCAGCTTTCACACTGCACTGTCAAAAAATACATTAGTCTGCCCTCGGTGCTTGTTTCCAGCGCATGCAGTAGGGGTGTGGGAAAAAATCGATTCGAAATTGAATCGCGATTCTCACCTTGTGCGATTCAGAATCGATTCTCATTTTTTTTAAAATCAATTTATTTTTTTTTTATTTTTTTATTTTATCAATCCAACAAAACAATACACAGCAATACCATAACAATGCAATCCAATTCCAAAACCAAACCTGAGCCAGCAACACTCAGAACTGCAATAAACACAGCAATTGAGAGAAGACACAAACATGACACAGAACAAACCAAAAGCAGTGAAACAAAAATGAATATTATCAACAACAGTTTCAATATTAGTTATAATTTCAGCATAGCAGTGATTAAAAAGCCCTCATTGACATTATCGTTAGACATTTTTAAAAATAAATAAAAAGAACAATAGTGTCACAGTGGCTTACACTTGCCTCACATCTCAGCTTGACAACACACTGTGTCCAATGTTTTCACAAAGATAAAATAAGTCATATTTTTGGTTCATTTAATAGTTAAAACACATTTATATCATTGCAATCAGTTGATAAAACATTGTCCTTTACAATTATAAAAGCGGGACTTCACGGTGGCAGAGGGGTTAGTGCGTCTGCCTCACAATACGAAGTTCCTGCAGTCCTGGGTTCAAATCCAGGCTCGGGAACTTTCTGTGTGGAGTTTGCATGTTCTCCCCGTGAATGCGTGGGTTCCCTCCGGGTACTCCGGCTTCCTCCCACTTCCAAAGACATGCACCTGGGGATAGGTTGATTGGCAACACTAAATTGGCCCTAGTGTGTGAATGTGAGTGTGAATGTTGTCTGTCTATCTGTGTTGGCCCTGCGATGAGGTGGCGACTTGTCCAGGGTGTACCCTGCCTTCCGCCCGATTGTAGCTGAGATAGGCGCCAGCGCCCCCCGCGACCCCAAAAGGGAATAAGCGGTAGAAAATGGATGGATGGAATTATAAAAGCTTTTTACAAAAATCTACTACTCTGCTTGCATGTCAGCAGACTGGGGTAGATCCTGCTGAAATGATAAATGGGTTGTACTTGTATAGCGCTTTTCTACCTTCAAGGTACTCAAAGCGCTTTGACACTACTTCCACATTTACCCATTCACACACACATTCACACACTGATGGAGGGAGCTGCCATGCAAGGCGCCAACCAGCACCTATCAGGAGCAAGGGTGAAGTGTCTTGCTCAGGACACAACGGACGTGACGAGGTTGGTTCTAGGTGGGATTTGAACCAGTGACCCTCAGGTTGCGCACGGCCACTCTCCCACTGCGCCACGCATGACTAGAGAATCCTTCTAAATCGGGAAAAAATCGTTTTTGAATCGGGAATCGTGTTGAATTGAAAAAAAAAAAGATTTTGAATCGAATCGTGACCCCAAGAATCAATATTGAATGAAATCATGGGACCCCCAAAGATTTGCAGCCCTACTATGCAGCTAAACAGCATGAAGAAACAGAAGCTCCAGAAGTTTTGTTAATGATTAACGTTCCGTCTTTTGAATGATTTTTTTCTTCCTCACATTCACACACTAGGGCCAATTTAGTGTTGCCAATCAACCTCTCCTGTCCAAAGGCAAAACCTAGTAACTCACTTCTAGCTGATTTTGGGAAAACAAAGGAAAACCAATCTATCTTGATGCTGTCTTACAAAGATTTACAAAGTCATCAAACGTATAGATGTATTTTTGAGCTTTCATTTTCTTGCCGATTGAGCCATGGATTGAATCTGCTCTCATGAACGTTTGCCCTTTCTCCAGATATTTTATCACAATCTCGGGTGGGCCCCATTCTGCGTTTGCACATTGGGCAAGAGCCGTGTACAGCGTCCAGTTTTTATTTTGACCTCCACAGTTATCTGCCCAAAAGAGTATGCAAGGGGAAGAATCAAGAACAATACATTTAATGAAGGTGCTTGCAACGTCCTGGGCCAATCTTTCCAATATCCCCTCGTGCCATAATATCACATAATCAGGTTGATTGCCGGCCCTCATTCGTGCAAATGTCTCATTAAAGACAATAAGGCGACTGACAAAGAAGCTCCGATGGGTCCCTTGAGATACTAGGTTTTTCTGTTGTATCTACGCGGTTATGTGGTAGTTGCTAGGTCCTGCCATGCGCGTAACAGCTTACTTACGGAACAAATTACAATATCGCATACACTAATGTAAAGCATATCACCTAGGAACTCCAAAATTATTATCAGCTCAGTTTTGACCAAAATTGAGTTACTGGGTTTTGCCTTTGGACGGGAGACCTGTCCCCAGGTGCATGTCTTTGGAGGTGGGAGCAAGCCGGTGTACTCTGAGGGAACCCTCGCAGTCACGGGGAGAACATGCAAACGCCACACAGGAAGACCGTGAGCTCGGGAATCAAACACAGGACCTTTGTATTGTGAGGCACACGCACTAACCCCCTCCCACAGAGTGGGGGCTTGCTTGGCCAACTCCTCCGCCTCTTTCTGTCTCCATCTTTTCAACTCTTCCTCTACCTTGTGTCTGTTTGCAGGTCCTACAGTTGCATCTGGTTTGGCGTAACTAGCTGGATTGGATATAGGCTTGAAACTCCAGGAGCTCAGCCCCTGCTCACTAGCTATGTGCACATGGACACATTTAATCGGATTAAAAGCTGAATCGGAATATTAATGCTTCATGTAAATGTTGTCCATGTCCACATGGCTAGAGTCTGCTATGCTCAGTCGGCTGCTGGCTGTCTTGTCTTGCACATTTATGTTAGCTTTGTCTTTCGTTTATCTTACGTTCTCGTAGGTGTCGTACGCACATTTGTTACATGAAATATTCTTTTGTGCACTTTTAACTTCAGTTTCAACTCCCCTTTGTCGTTGCAGCCCTGAGCACAGCCGTAGCACATTTATTTTAATTGAATTGAATTGCTGTGTAAACATGCCCTGTAGTGTGGCAGGGGGGATGCGCCACTCGCAAAAAATAAATAAATAAATAAAGAAATGCTGCAAGCAATTGCATACGTTTTCCCGCAACCCAGATAGGAGAAAAATATAGGAAGGGAATGTTCGCCGGGAAGCTTGCAAAGGCAATAACTACAGTTTCTTGTGTGAGGTGAGCAGGCATAAATACGGTACACATGGGTAACATGGTATATTGCCCACTGTAACCATGAATTAATACACTTTGCCTGATTACATTTTTTCTTCAAAATTGCACCTTTTCCGCATGTGTCACCAATAAACCAAACTAACTAATAGTGCATTAAAAAAGCAACATTATGTCAGTATTCAAGTTAATATGATGATAATGAAATTAGGAAGCCATGACTCTCCACAGCTAAACCTATGAAACATATATAAAAAAGTAAAACCACATGCATGTATAGCGCAGTATTTACAAACAATACATTGGAGGCAGACACCACACACAAAAGTCCTAATGTAACAGGGTCAGTTATGTCATGTAAATGTAATGTATTTTATGGTGTTTTATTGTTGTTATAATTACACAAAGTTGAATTGTTTATTTAGGATCCCCATTAGCCAACGCATCAGCAGCACGCTCGTCTCATTAAAACATAAGTTACAATAACATATTTAAGATACCATCATAATACAATAACAATACATACATTATCATAATGTAATACCTGTATAGATACACAACAATAAAATATACAGTTAGAACCATCCATCCATCCATTCCTACCACTTATTCCCTTTCGGGGTCGCGGGGGGCGCTGGCGCCTATCTCAGCAACAATCGGGCGGAAGGCGGGGTACACCCTGGACAAGTCGCCACCTCATCGCAGGGCCAACACAGATAGACAGACAACATTCACACTCACATTCACACACTAGGGCCAATTTAGTGTTGCCAATCAACCTATCCCCAGGTGCATGTCTTTGGAAGTGGGAGGAAGCCGGAGTACCCGGAGGGAACCCACGCATTCACGGGGAGAACATGCAAACTCCACACAGAAAGATCCCGAGCATGGATTTGAACCCAGGACTGCAGGACCTTCGTATTGTGAGGCAGACGCACTAACCCCTCTGCCACCGTGAATATGATGATAATGAAATTAGGAAGCCATGACTCTCCACAGCTAAACCTATGAAACATATGTAAAAAAGTAAAACCACGTGCATGTATAGCGCAGTATTTACAAACAATACATTGGAGGCAAGCACCCCACACAAAAGTCCTAATGTAACAGGGTCAATTATGTCATGTAAATGTAATGTATTTTATGGTGTTTTATTGTTGTTATAATTACACAAAGTTGAATTGTTTATTTAGGATCCCCATTAGCCAACGCATCAGCAGCAGGCTCGTCTCATTAAAACATAAGTTACAATAACATATTTAAGATACCATCATAATACAATAACATTATCATAATGTAATACCTGTATAGATACACAACAATAAAATATACAGTTAGAACCAAGCAAATGCAAAATCAATTCATCAAAACATTATCTCAACGCAGATAATGTCAGGCTTGCCCCTTACATTTTTTTGTGTTGTAGTTTTTTCCTCTGTGTGTGTAGTATTTCCTGTCAATGCTCTTATTTTGTCTTTTTCCTGTGTTTCTCCCTGGGCGCTGTTTCCCCTCAGCTGCGGCTGATTGACATCTAGCCACACCTGGTGTCAATCCTATTTTTACCTGCTTTGTCTTCCAGTCTGTGCTGGATTATTGTCGCTCCTGTCGTGTTGTGTCGTGTCGTGTCTTGTCATTGCAGCATAGTGGTAAGCTATATTTCGGTAGCTGTTGAATTTTGAATTGAAATATTTATTTCAAACCTGCACAGTACAACTAAACACAGGTTGGTTTTTTTTCACATTTTGGCAGCGATATATATGCAAGGCTTGAAAAGGGGTTGGATGAAGCAGATGGTTATAATAGCCCAACCCCTCTCACTCATTCCACATTTAACATAAACAATATAATACAAGAACAATAATGTATAAACAAAAACAAGAAAAACTCCTGTACACTAACAACATGTTTGTAGCTTACTGTCTTTTGTTCCCTGCTTCCAGTTTGTTTGTTCATAGCCAAGTTTTTTATTCGCCTCGTGCACACCTTTTGTTAGTACCCTTTTGTTTGTTGTAGTTCTAGTATTTTAATTAAACCATGTTTTCCTATTCAATGCCTGCCTCCATCTCTGAATCTTGGAGTTTGTCACCAACTAACTCTGACAGAGTTGGTGACGAACTCTGACAAAGTTAGTTGGTGATGAACCCAGCACATACTGGAAGACAAGGCAGGTAAAAATCGGAGCGGGCTGATTGACACCAGGTGTGGCCAGGTGCCAATCAGTCGCAGTTGAGGGGAAACAGCGCCAATGGAGAAACACGGGAAACAGACAAAATAAGAGCGCTGACAGGAAATACTACACACAAAGAGGAAAAAACTAAAACACAAACAAACTGTCAGGGGCAAGCCTGACAGATAGATCATTATATTTATATTTATATGTGTTGGACATGCCTTTCTACTTCCTTTTTGCCCATGATATCAAGGAGTGAGGTAGAGGTCCACGCGACGACAGACAAAGTACATTCATTGTCTCGTTAAGAACTTAAGTTCACTGTTTCTTGTTCTGTTATATTGTATTTGTGTAGGTGCTTGACGATTGGCAGACAAATATTGACAAGGTTTGTATTCCCTGTATCGTCAGATTCATTAACACAAGTAAAGTGCAGCTGAGCAGCAACCCCCATGTGTCGGTCGTCCATCCATCCATCCATCTTCTTCTGCTTATCCGAGGTCGGGTAGCGGGGGCAGCAACCTAAGCAGGGAAGCCCAGACTTCCCTCTCTCACCGTGGCCTCCTACCGGTCAGTCATGCCCTAAACACCTCCCTAGGGAGGCGTTCGGGTGGCATCCTAACCAGATACCCAAACCACTTCATCTGGCTCCTCTCGATGAGGAGGAGCAGCGGCTTTACTTTGAGCTCCTCCCGGATGGCAGAGCTTCTCACCCTATCTCTAAGGGAGAGCCCAGCCACCCGGCGGAGGAAACTAATTTCGGCCGTTTGTACCCAAATCTTGTCCATTCGGTCATAACCCAAAGTTCATGACCATAGGTGAGGGTGGGAACGTAGATCGACCGGTAAATTAAGAGCTTTGCCTTCCGGCTCAGCTCCTTCTTCACCACAACGGATCGATACAGCGTCCGCATTTCTGAAGACGCCGCACCGATCTCACAATCCACTCTTCCCTCACTCGGGAACAAGACTCCGAGGTACTTGAACTCCTCCACTTGGGGCAGGGCCTCCTCTCCAACCCGGAGATGGCACTCCACCCTTTTCCGAGCGAGAACCATGGACTCGGACTTGGAGGTGCTAATTCTCATCCCAGTCGCTTCACACTCGGCTGCGAACCTAGCCAGTGTGAGCTGAAGATCCTGGCCTGATGAAGCTATCAGGACCACATCATCTGCAAAAATCAAAGACCATGTCGGTCGTGTTCATTAAAGCTTCCACGTGCAATCAGCACGCATCGCTTTTGTTTGTTTCTTACATGTTTGTACTGTGTATGATTTATGGAAAATAAATCAATCAATCAATCAATGTTTATTTATATAGCCCTAAATCACAAATGTCTCAAAGGACTGTACAAACCACTACGACTACGACATCCTCGGAAGAACCCACATAAGGGCAAGGAAAAGTCACACCCAGTGGGCAAGGAGAACTCACACCCAGTGGGACGCCAGTGACAATGATGACTATGAGAACCTTGGAGAAGACCCCCCCACCCCAGGGGACCGAAAGCAATGGATGTCGAGCGGGTCTAACATGATACTGTGAAAGTTCAATCCATAGTGGCTCCAACACAGCCGCGAGAGTTCAGTTCAAAGCGGATCCAAGACAGCAGCGAGAGTCCCGTCCACAGGAAACCATCCCAAGCGGAGTCGGATCAGCAGCGCAGAGATGTCCCCAACCGATACACAGGCGAGCGGTCCATCCTGGGTCCCGACGAGCAGTCCATCCTGGGTCCCGACTCTGAACAGCCAGTACTTCATCCATGGTCATCGGACCGGACCCCCTCCACAAGGGAGGGGGGGGGCAGAGGAGAAAAAGAAAAGAAGCAGCAGATCAACTGGTCTAAAAAGGAGGTCTATTTAAAGGCTAGAGTATACAAACGAGTTTTAAGGTGAGACTTAAATGTTTCTACTGAGATAGCATCTCGAACTGTTACCGGGAGGGCATTCCAGAGTACTGGAGCCCCAACGGGAAACGCTCTATAGCCTGCCGACTCTTTTTGGGCTTTAGGAAATCACTAATACGCCGAAGTCCTTTGAACGCAGATTTCTTGCCGGGACATATGGTACAATACAATCGACAAGATAGGATGGAGCTAGACCGTGTAGTATTTTAAACGTATGTAGTAAAACCTTAAAGTCACATCTTAAGTGCACAGGAAGCCAGTGCAGGTGAGCAAGTATATCCTTCCCGCACGCTTCGTCCGGAGTTGTCCGTCTGCATCCTGGGAGAACGACCCCGCATACACATGCGATCCCGTCGTCATAACCACGGGGTTTTTAAAGTCGTCTTTGAGCACAAAGGCATCTAGCTAAGGCAAACAGGAACACCATTGGCTTGTGGCCATTTGCTAATTGATGTTACTCCCCTTTAAAGCTTTACCGATGACTGAAAATAAAAAGTCTTTATGTCTAAAGAGAAAGTAATGTTCAATCAAACTTTGATTCACTCGCTTGGATTCGCTTCCCCACCTAAACCCCAAAGTTCATTAAAAACCAACAAGCGGAGGTGAAATTGCTCTTTAGGGATATTTAGGAGGATTTAACGCAGCTGGATTGGTTTGGACCCATGGAGAATAACTAAAATTTGTTATTTAATCATCGTCTGAAGTTTGGGGTGGACTAGCCTTTTAGGCATTTTTTCTTTTATCCTCTCTGAACCTATCCTCCTCTTCATCAACTTCCCCAACATATTCATCAGGTTCTGTTCTCACCCTTTCTTCCACCCTGACTTCCTTGATGTTTGCTGTCATTGGTTGTGAGTGCAGGTGGGAGGCGCAGTCCTCCGCCGCAGGCAGGCGGGCGAGCGCTCACTTCCCCCGAGCCTGTTCGCTCTCACTCGGGGAGATTAAAGGTTATCCACTCAGGGCCCATTTATAGCAATGATACCTGCGCTCTTCAGCAGCAGCAGCGTGTCGGGCTAGCTCCGGCTGGAGAGGCTTTGATACGTCATGCTTGTACGTGTTCATCCATATCTACCTTGGCATTTGTATACCCACCTTTTATATTTGGCTTTTACCTGATATTAATTATTTTATTGAAGTCCTTTGTATTTTACTTTTTATCCTATTAGTTATGCAAGATTTTATTTATCCATCCATCCATTTTCTACCGCTTTTCCCTTTCGGGGTCGCAGTTATATGTATTTATTATGTATTTCCTATATATATATATATATATATATATATATATATATATATATATATATATATATATATATATATATATATATATATATATATATATATATATATATATATATATATATATATATATATATATATATATATATATATATATATTAGGGCTTCACGGTGGCAGAGGGGGTTAGTGCGTCTGCCTCACAATACGAAGTTCCTGCAGTCCTGGGTTCAAATCCAGCTCGGGAACTTTCTGTGTGGAGTTTGCATGTTCTCTCCGTGAATGCGTGGGTTCCCTCCGGGTACTCCGGCTTCCTCCCACTTCCAAAGACATGCACCTGGGGATAGGTTGATTGGCAACACTAAATTGGCCCTAGTGTTTGAATGTGAGTGTGAATGTTGTCTGTCTATCTGTGTTGGCCCTGCGATGAGGTGGCGACTTGTCCAGGGTGTACCCCGCCTTCCGCCCGATTGTAGCTGAGATAGGCGCCAGCACCCCCCGCCACCCCAAAAAGGGAATAAACGGTAGAAAATTGAAAATGGATATATTAGGGCTGTGAATCTTTGGGTGTCCCACGATTCGATTCAATATCGATTCTTGGGGTCACGATTCGATAACATATCGATTTTTTCGATTCGGTTCTTGATTCAAAAACAATTTTTTTCCCAATTTGAAAGGATTCTGTATTCATTCAATACACAGACAGGAGGTGGGAATCTAAGACTGGTGGTTTGGGTTCTCCGAGTTGAGTCCTTCGTATTTTTGACCGAGGTTCCCCCGGGTGCGGCAGACCTGTATAATGACCTTTTCTTGTAATAAAGCAACTTTTGCTGCAGTAAAGCGTCTCCGACTTCTCTTTAGATCCGGCCGCACTGCCATGTCATCCTTCTGCCCGGACGAGGATGACAAGACCAGAAATACACTTCACTATGAAATATTTTTATTTCTATAAATTGAAATTGAAAATTTGCCATTTGTAAATGTTTCCGACATAGACACAATCAAATAAAAGCCACTTGGATGGTCGTGAGTTCAAAACCCGGCCGAGTCATACCAAAGACAACAGACAATAGACTGTTCGGCACTCAGCATTAGGGGTTGGAATTGGGGGTTTAATGACCAGAAATGAGTCCCGGACGCGGCCACCACTGCTGCCCACTGATCCCCTCACCTCCCAGGGGGTGCAACAAGGGGATGGGTCAAATGCAGAGGATAATAATCTCACCATACCTAGTGTGGTACTTTGACTAACTTTTTTAATTGTATTGGGACTCCACATCAGATCAAATCTGAAAAACCCAAAAATTTAGGTCAGATCTAAGGGTAAAAAATCTGATTGGGATCAGAGGCAAAAATGTTTGCTTGGGGCATCCTAATTAAATCTGTACGTATGTCAGTCAGTCACAATGGTAACCCGTTTCCTGCAATTTTCCAACATGTTTATGGTTAAACGTCAGAGCAATAGTGTTGTTGGTGTTAGGTAGAAGGTGATATAGGATGGGTGTGATCAATCTTATGGGTCATAAATTGAATTAAAGTACCAATAATTGTCATACACACACTAGGTGTGGCAAAATTATCCTCTGCATTTGACCAATCACCCTTGATCACCCCCTGGGAGGTGAAAGGAGCAGTGAGCAGCAGCGGTGGCCGTGCCCGGGTATAATTTTTGGTGATTTAACCCCCAATTCCAATCGTTGATGCTGAGTACCAAGCAGGGAGGTAATGGGTCCCATTTTTAATAGCCTTTGGTATGACTCGGCCGGGGTTTGAACTCAAGACTTACCGATCTCAGGGCGGACATTCCTAATCATAAAATTATTGTTTGTGTTGACTCATCCTTAAATCATCAAAAGGTAAAAGTGATGTAGTCGCATTATAAAAAATTCATAAAGCCCATAGTAAAGTAAAGACAAACCTGAACGGGTCTTCCCAGCTTATCTACAGTACCATCTTCATCTCCAATTTCCTCTATTTTGATAGTCTGTTCCCTCAGGAAATTCCATGGAGAACCCCAAGTTGCAGCATCATTAAAACTCTCACCAAGCAGCAGAATTTCCTGTGTTGACTCTTTAATATTCCTGTGGTGTGTTTCAGAATAGGACTATTTTTCCCCGATCCCAGCGGTCCCGCTACTAAATGCCCACACATTGTTAACGAGCCGCTCAGCTGTTGTTTGTAATGAAGACTAATTATCCAATTCTCTCACAGCGGGAACTTGGCGTATGACGCCGTAAGAGTTCCATTTAAAACTCTTTAAAGAGTTGTTTATGTGTCATGGACGTGATGATGAATCAGCGTCTGCCACAATTCTGCAATCAACCTGAAGCAGCTGTTCAATTTGACACGTATTCTTGGCAAAAAAAAAAAAAAACCGTGTGACATCAGCGGTAAAATGGGCAGCATGCTTTCACACCCAATTTGGCCTTTTTTGGGAAAAATATCATCCAAAAGTAGATACCAGTTTAGAACCCAATTAAAAACAGCAGAGTGATTAATACAGTTGAACTCCCAGTCTGTGGTTTTTAGTGCTTCCAACCTTAGTTAAAGGCCTACTGAAACCCACTACTACCGACCACGCAGACTGATAGTTTATATATCAATGATGAAATATTAACATTGCAACAAATGCCAATATGGCCGGCAGGGACGTGCACATGATTATAGAGGGGCAGGGGCTCAAAGTCAGAAAAGGGCAGGACATTTTTTTTTGGTCCTTTACACAATATGGAAATTAATGTAAAATTAAATGTGCTAATAGGAAGCTAATTACTTAGCTGTGTGTCCTTTGTAGGTAAAAGTGATTGCCATTTATTTTGTGTCAACAAATTATTGTCATAATCAGTTAATTCACATTATCATAGGCTTGGAAGACATGAAAAGCAACAAAACATCCATCCATCCATCCATCATCTTCCGCTTATCCGAGGTTGGGTCGCGGGGGCAGCAGCCTAAGCAGGGAAGCCCAGACTTCCCTATCTCCAGCCACTTCGTCTAGCTCTTCCCGGGGGATCCCGAGGCGTTCCCAGGCCAGCCGGGAGACATAGTCTTCCCAACGTGTCCTGGGTCTTCCCCGTGGCCTCCTACCAGCTGGACGTGCCCTAAACACTTCCCTAGGGAGGCGTCCGGGTGGCATCCTGACCAGATGCCCGAACCACCTCATCTGGCTCCTCTCGATGTGAAGGAGCAGCGGCTTTACTTTGAGTTCCTCCCGGATGGCAGAGCTTCTCACCCTATCTCTAAGGGAGAGCCCCGCCACCCGGCGGAGGAAACTCATTTCGGCCGCTTGTACCCGTGATCTTATCCTTTCGGTCATGACCCAAAGCTCATGACCATAGGTGAGGATGGGAACGTAGATCGACCGGTAAATTGAGAGCTTTGCCTTCCGGCTCCGCTCCTTCTTCACCACAACGGATCGATACAACGTCCGCATTACTGAAGACGCCGCACCGATCCGCCTGTCGATCTCACGATCCACTCTTCCCCCACTCGTGAACAAGACTTCTAGGTACTTGAACTCCTCCACTTGGGGGAGGGTCTCCTCCCCAACCCGGAGATGGCACTCCACCCTTTTCCGGGCGAGAACCATGGACTCGGACTTGGAGGTGCTGATTCTCATTCCGGTCGCTTCACACTCGGCTGCGAACCGATCCAGTGAGAGCTGAAGATCCCGGTCAGAATAGCAACAAAACACTGGTTTATTATTAGGCTATTTATTGTTAAAGATAAGCACTTTCATATTGAACATTGAACAGTGCAACATGAACTTCGAAAATAAATAAATAAATAAATACCCAAATGGAAAAAACTTCATTGTAAAAATCTGTCCTTCTTCCCTTAACTTGATGAAAACACCATCAAGTTGTAACTTATGGTCTTTCTCACTTAATGGTCAGACTAAACAACTGAAACACAATACAACTTTATATCTAAACCTCTACTGTGTGAGAAATGTGATCCGCCGTAAACACAGTGCATTTTATTTTGAAAATTAACCCGGTGTTTAATTTTCTATTTTGTACACTACTTCCGCTCTGCTCTGTGCGGAATTGACGCGCTGTGCTCCGACGTCCAGCAAAAACAGAAGCTGACACATTGAATAATAGAATATTACAGCGTTTTTCTGAAATATTACCCATATTAGATGCTGAATAAGTGGACGGCGACTAGACCATAACTCACAGGTTCAAGCTGCTCCACTGTCACGTCTCCTCAGGTCGCAGTTGGCTCTCTCTCCTCTCTCTCTCTCACTCACTCACTCGCCCTCTCTCTCTCTCTCTCTCTGGCGGAAGCGCAGGCTCAAACAACCCGTTATTGCAAGAAAACGTGGAGTTTTTGTACAGCTGTTTTTTTTGTTTTGTTTTGTTTTGTTTTTTTACATCCCTAACAGGAATTTATTAATGTTGTTTGAAGAAAAAAATAACAAAAACACACAAACACAGGCAGAGGCCACATTTTAAGACGAGGCAAAAAAGGGCAGGTGCTCAAGCACCCATAGGGCCCTATGTGTGCACGTGCCAGACGGCCGGGTTACTTTACTAAATTACAATTTTAAATTTCCCGCAGAGTTTCTTGTTGAAAACGTTGCGGAATGATGACGCATGTTTGTGACGTTATTGGTTGGAGGGGACAGATTATCCCAGCACCACTTACAGCTAAAAGTCGTCTCTTTTAATCGCATAATTACACAATAATTTGGACATCTGTGTTGCGGAATCTTTTTTTCAATTAATAATGGAGACTATAAATAAGAATGCTGTTGGTGGAAAGCGGTGTATTGCAGCTGCCTTTAGCACCGAGACACAGCCGGTGTTTCTTTGTTTGTTGTGAAGCTTTAACACAGAGCGGTCAAGCAAACATGTTTCTCTACGTCAACCAGCATGTTTTTGAATGGGAACATTTTGATATTAAGTCGGCTCTTACCGGAGACATCAGTGGATTACTGGACCTCCTCCTGCAGCAGCTGTCTAAAAAAGGCAGCTGTGAGCTTGGCTCCCATCAAAGACACTGGCGTTCACCGCAGCCATCCGACTTTGACGTATGACTCTACAATCTCACTAAAACACTACTAAAACAATAAGAATATAAGGGATCATTCAGAATTATCCTAGTAAATGTGTCTAATTACATCTGAAACGCTCACACTGCTGCCGGCCGGAGCCGTCGTTTTTTTTTTTGTGCTTCACTCCAACTTTCTTTATCCACAAATCTTTCATCCTCGCTCAAATTAATGGGGAAATCGTCGCTTTCTCGGTCCGAATAGCTCTTGCTGCTGGAGGCTCACATTATAAACAATGTGAGGATGTGAGGAGCCCTCACACCAATGACGTCACGCGCACATCGTCTGCTACTTCCAGTAAAGGCAATGCTTTTTTATTAGCGACCAAAAGTTGCGAACTTTATCGTCGATGTTCTCTACTAAATCCTTTCAGCAAAAATATGTCAATATCGCGAAATGATCAAGTATGACACATAGAATGGACCTGCTATCCTCGTTTAAATAAGAAAATGTCATTTCAGTAGGCTTTTAAGTTAAAAGTAAAGTACCATTGATTGTCACACACACATTAGGTGTGTTGAAATTTCCCCTCAGCATTTTACCCATCCCCTTGATCACCCCCTGGGAGGTGAGGGGAGCAGTGGGCAGCAGCGGTGGCCACGCCCGGGACTAATTTTGGGTGATTTAACCCCCAATTCCAGCCCTTGATGCTGAGTGCCAAGCAGGAATAGAATGTGTCCCATTTGTATAGTGTTCGGTATGACTCAGCTGGGGTTTGAACTCGCAACTGACCGATCTCAGGGCGGACACTCTAACCACTTTGCTACTGAGTAGGTCTTAGTTAGTCAAAAAAAGTAGATTTTCCTGTGTGATAAACAGCCATAACGTCATATTTCAGGTGAGTCAAAGTGTTTTGCCCATCTTCCAAAATCCCTTTGCGGGACAAAAACATCCATCCATTTTCTAACGCTTGTCCCTTTCGGGCTAGCGGGGGGTGCTTGAGCCTATCTCAGCTGCATTCGGGCGGAAGGCAGCGTACACCCTGGACAAGTCGCCACCTCATCACAGGGCCAACACAGATAGACAGAAAAAGTTCACACTCACATTCACACACTAGGGCCAATTTAGTGTTGCCAATCAACCTATCCCCAGGTGCATGTCTTTGGAAGTGGGAGGAAGCCGGAGTACCCGGAGGGAACCCACGCAGTCACGGGGAGAACATGCAAACTCCACACAGAAAGATCCCGACCCTGGGATTGAACTCAGGACCTTCGTCTTGTGAGGCACATGCATGCACTAGCACCTGTTCCACCAAAAACATGTCTTTCCCTTTTCTGAGCGTTCTAAATAGTGAAAAACTGCTAGTGCGAGGTGGCTAACAATGTGGGTAAAAATGGAAGTATTATTGTAGCAAAACAATTTGCAAATGCGTGTCTAATCTTGTGTGTTTGTGTGTCATCAAATCTGCGTGTTCGTGTTTTAATTTGTGTGTCTGTATTACAACAATATGTGCGTCAGTGTTGCCATTTGTTAATTTGCACTACAGTAGTGACAAAATAAATTTAATGATTATGACATTTCTAGTCTGATAACTTTAACATTATGTTAGCAATTAAACTTAAAATGGGAAACTAATGAGTTATATAAACTCATTAATTGCAAAGCGAGATATTTCAAGCCTTTATTTATTATCATTTTGATGATTATGGCTCGCAGTCTTTGAAAATCCCCACATTTTCAATTCAAGGTTTTCATAAACTGTAAGACACAATCATCAAAAAACACTTTTTTGAAACACTGTATCTTCTATATTCAGTGGATTACATCGGAGCATTCTTGATTTGTCTACCTGGAAGAAGACCTCCTACGACCTGCCGCTGTCTTCCCGATAGACTGGACTCTCACATTAATATGAATGGAACCATTCAATAACTGTACCCACTTGGCATCCATTACAGCCAGTCACCAAGGACGGGGGGTCCCCACAACTACTGAAATGTTCTAAAGTGTATTCTATTACCCATTTACGACTCGAGGAGTTTTTCCTTTCCTGGATGTGGGCTAAAATCAAGGGATGTTGTTGTGGTTTATGAAGCCCTTCTACACACTTGTGATTAATGGCTATACAGATAAACTGTGATTGATTGATTTGAAATTATAAAATGATATTGCTGAATAAAAAGATGTTTAATATTATTACAGTATTTCTGACACTCCATATATGTTGAGACGCACTCCGATGGATGTCTTTGCGGCGCCATCGCATATTCTCCCACAGCCGTTTGTGCGTATCTGTGCCAGTTGGCACGTACTTTCAAGACGTAGATACAAAACAGCGGCTGCAGAACAATTTTAGTTTTGATCAATTTTATTGCGGGCACTGAATGTTTATATCAGCATGCCTTTCTCAAAACTGTGGCTGTACTAATAATAATAATCCACATATATTCTGCATATAAATGAAGAGAGACAAGCTAAATGGATCGCACTCTCTATTTTGCTTATTTAAGGGGCACAAATGTTGTCTGTGTATCTGTGTTGGCCCTGCAATGAGGTGGCGACTTGTCCAGGATGTACACCACCTTCCGCCCAATTGTAGCTGAGATAGGCGCCGGCGCCCCCCGCGACCCCAAAAGGGAATAAGCGGTAGAAAATGGATGGATGGAAACCTCTGCACACAGGCTTAGTAGATCAGCCTGCAGTGGTGTAAAGCAGTGGTCCCCAACCACTACCCGATTGGTACCGGGCCGAGAAGAATTTTTTAATTCATTTTCATTTAAAAAAAAATAAAAATAAAAATATATATATTTTTTTTATTATTTAAATTTTTTTTAGATTAAATCAACATAAAAAACACAATATACACTTACAATTAGTGCACCAACCACAAAAACCTCCCTTTTTCATGACAAAAACTTCCCTTTTTCATGACAAAGAAAAAAAAAAAAAAAAAAAAAGCAACTAACCCCAACCCCCACCCCCCGGGACGCGGGACAAATTATTAAACGTTGACCGGTCCGCGGATACAAAAGGGTTGAGGACCACTGGTGTAAAGCACGGTGCCACTGGACTCTGGAGCAGTGGAGACACCTTCTCTGGACTGATGAATCACGCTTTTCCATCTGGCAATCTGATTGAGGAGTCTGGGTTTGGAGGTTGTCAAGGGGACGGTACATTTTGGACTGCATTGTGTCGAGTGTGAAATTTGGTGGAGGAGGAATTATTGAGTGGGGTGGTTTTTCAGAACTTGGGCTTGGCCAAGACCATCTGGTCAGGATGCCACCCAAACGCCTCCCTAGGGAGGTGTTTAGGGCACGTCCAACCGGTAGGAGGCCACGGGGAAGACCCAGGACACGTTTGGAAGACTATGTCTCCCGGCTGGCCCGGGAACGCCTCGGGATCCCCCGGGAAGACCTAGACGAAGTGGCTGGGGAGAGGGAAGTCTGGGTTTCCCTGCTTAGGCTGTTGCCCCCGCGACCCGACCTCGGATAAGCGGAAGATGATGGATGGATGGGCTTGGCCCCTTAGTTCCAGTGAAAGGAACTTTGAATGCTACAGGATACCAAAAGATGTTGGACAATTTCATGCGGGAACAGTTTGGAGTGGAGCCCTTCTTCTTCCAACATGACTGCGCACCAGTGCACAAAGCAAGGTCCATAAAGACATGGATGACAGAGTCTGGTGTGGATGAACTTGACTGGCCTGCACAGAGTCCTGACCTGAACCCGACAGAACACCTTTGGGATGAATTGGAACAGAGACTTAGAGCCAGGCCTTCTCGACCAACATCATCAGTGCGTGTCTTCACCAATGCGCTTTTGGAAGAATGGTCGGAAATTCCTATAAACACACTCCGCAACCTTGTGGACAGCCTTCCCAGAAGATTTGAAGTGGTAATAGCTGCAAAAGGTGGACTCACATCAAATTTAACCCTATGGGTTAGGAATGGGATGACACTTCAAGTTCATATGTGAGTCAAAGCAGGTGGCCAAATACATTTGGCAATATAGTGTATATTCAGACTGATTGCTTGGTAGAAAGAAAATCCTGTTATATCACTCCGGTGTTTTGACCTGGAACTGTTTGTTCAATTTTTTTATAAATGCTTTTTCCTCTCAAGACTCGCTTGCCGCAGTGCAAAACTGCACATTAGAAGCATTAACGGAGAAAAGCCAAAAGAGTATAAAGTTGCCGCCTTGACAGCAATAAAGCCCCAGCAGGCCGAGCAGAGCTGCAGAGTCAGTTAATAATTTACTCCTCGTCCGAGTTTACGGGTGGTGAGCAGGTATAGAAACACCTCTGGTGGTATAGCGCCAGGCTTTCGTTGAATATTGCTGTGCTTGAATCATCAGACACACGAGTGCAGTTGCAGACATACAGTATGTGACGGGGGAAGACAAGCGCTTTGTCGTGGATCCATGACGGACATCTCTTTCTTCCTTTTATGTTAAGAACTCCAGGACTTCACATCTAAAAAAAAAACTACAAAAAACCCTGTAACCTCTGATCCTACCTCTGTCTTATAAAGCGGTCGATACGGTTTTCTCCCGCTGTCTCCGGTCCCTGCTGGGAGGCAATGAGAAATGTCAACCCTAAGTGCGTTCGTCGCAAAGATCCGAAGAGTGACCCTGAACCGTGAAAAGTGTCCATCCCATCCACAAGGAAGCTTCTGAGGGGTACAGGCGGGGGGGAGGGAGGACCGCATGGTGTGATAAGAGGAATTTAGATGATTCCAGCCTGTCATCGTGCAGTTTTTCTGCAGTTTAAAATTTAGACACTTGTCCTGAAGATGGGGGAGAAAATAGAAACCATTAACAATAATTGACGGCAGTTGATTAGGAAGCAATTATAGCAAAAAAAATCTGTAGTAGTGAGCATAGCGAGGTAGGGGAAATATGGAATCATGCAGAGTGGGCCTATTAAAGTAATTAAGTCCCATTATAATGACTTTAAGACTATGTTTAACATAAGATTTGGGTACAATTATCCAAAGTGACCATTAAAGGGGAACATTATCACCAGAGCAGCATATAACCCCAATGCTTCAGAGTTTGCACTGGCTCCCTGTTCATTTTAGAATTGATTTTAAAACATTGCTGTTTGTTTTTAAATCTCTGCATGGACTGGCACCTCAATATATCTCGGAATTTATCTCCAAATTTACATTCCTGCGCGCGCTTTGAGGTCCGAGAGCCAGTTCCAGCTCGTGGTGCCCAAGACCAGACTTAAGACCAGGGGAGACAGGGCCTTCTCTGTGGTCGGCCCTAAGCCTTGGAACACTCTGCCCCTCCATGTTCAAACTGCTTCCACAGTGGAGTGTTTTAAGTCTCGTCTTAAGACCCACTTTTATTCTTTGGCTTTTAACACTACGTGAGTTGTGTGGTCCTCTGTCCTCTTCTTGTCCTCTGTGTTTTTTATACACTTTGATTTCTATTTTACTGTTTTAATTGATTTTACCCTTTAAAATAGTTTTTGATCATATTTGTTTTTATATTGTTTTTTTAATATTGGTTTTATATTTGTTTATTTTTTGTTTTTATTCAGTCATTGGTGGAGCATAATATTGTTTTTTAATATTGTTTTTAACATGGCTGTGCAGCACTTTGGAAACGTTATTGTTGTTTAAATGTGCTATATAAATAAAGTGGATTGGATTGGATTGAGACCTATGTAAGCGTCAATATATACCTTGATGTTGCAGAAAAAAGACCATGTTTTTCTAACCGATTTCCGAACTCTAAAAGGGTGAATTTGGCGGATTAAATGCCTTTCAATTGATAGCCTGTCGAGTGATGACCTTTCACCGTGACGTCACAACATGAAGCAATCCGCCATTTTTCCAATATTATTACACGCACCAAGTCAAATCAGCTCTGTTATTTTCAGTGTTTTCGACTGTGTACCTTGGAGACATCATGCCTCGTCGGTGTGTTGTCGGAGGGTGTAACAACACGAACCGAGACAGATTCAAGTTGCACCAGTGGTCAAAAGATGCGAAAGTCCCTCGTTTGTTCTGCACACTGTACCGACGACAGCTATGCTACGACAGCGATGGCAAGAATGTGTGGATATCCTGCGACACTCAAAGCAGATGCATTTCCAACGATAAAGTCAACGAAAACACAAAGGTGAGTTTTGTTGATGTTATTGACTTATGTGGAGTGTGCTAATCAGACATATTTGGTCACGGTATGACTGCAAGCTAATCGATGCTTACATGCTATTTAGGCTAGCTGTATGTACGTACTGCATCATTATGCCTCATTTGTAGCTAAATTTGCATCCAGCCTTTCCCTCCACCCACATTTAATGCCAAACAAACATATACCAATCATTGGTTAGAAGGCGGTCGCCGAATTCGTCCGCACTTCCACGCGTGCCGCTGTCTGTCGTGATATGGCTTAATAGCTTCAGTTTCTTCTTCAATTTCGTTTTCGCTACCTGCCTCCACACTCCAACCATCCGTTTCAATACATGCGTAATCTGTTGAATCGCTTGCGGCGCTGAAATCCGAGTTTGAATCCAAGCTACTATTCTATAACTTTCTGTATTATCCGCCATGTTTGTTTCTGGTGGCTTCACGCAGTGACGTCACAGGACAATAGACGGGTGGATATAACGACGGTTAAAATCAGGCACTTTGAAGCCATTTTTCGGGATATTGTGTGATGGGTAAAATTTTGAGAAAAACTTTGAAAAATAAAATAAGCCACTGGGAACTGATTTTTATTGGTTTTAACCCTTCAGAGATTGTGATAATTTCCCCCTTTAAGGCAGCCCAAATGAAGTTCTATAAGTAGGACTTTCTTGATGCACTTTATTTAAATTGCCTCTATGATGCAAAACCAAATGTTCTCACCTGTTTTTGTGTATTTTTCTGAAAATTTGAAATCAAAACGTAGAGATATTTATAAAATAATCTTGCTTTCCTTCATACTACGTCCACACAAGCCATTTAAAATGTGCACAATTTGTGACATTGGCAGATAACGCTATAAATGATAGAGATTTTCCTGAAGAGTTTTGCACAAGTCCGCCTTTGTAGTGAAAAGGTTCTTTATTTTTCTTTATCCTCACATTCACCTCTGTCGCCATATGTAACGCAAAGTGGAGTACAGTTCTAATGTATACAGGTCAGTTGACAGTGGTCAAAAAGCGGCTTGAAGATGGTCTGTAAAACATAATTCATACAACTTGTTGACCAAAGAACAACCAAGGAAGTGTTTTAAATGTGGGGAAAAAAAATCATAATATGATGCCTTAAAAGTTTGCAAATAAAAATAAAGATGCACCAAATGAGGTGACTCACCAAACAATTCATATCTAAGTTATCACATGAAAATGACACAAAAGGATATTTTATACTGTAGCACAATGCTAAAATAAATTGTGTGATTACCATATTTTCCGGATTCTAAGGCGCAATTAAAATCATTTTCTTTTCTCAAAACTAGACAGTGCGCTTTATAACCCAATGCGCCTAATGTACGGAATAATTCTGGTTTTGAGCAATTTTATTTGGTACATGGTGTGACCAGTAGATGGCAGTCACACATAAGAACTACACGTAGACCGCAATATGATGGTAATGTGACTCAAGTAAACAACACCAACATTTTCTATGTTCCATTGAAAATATATAACATTGCACACAGCGTTCAAAAATCCATTGAAATATTTTAGTATGACTTTGGTAAGATATGAAGCCGCACCACTTGATGTGCTTTGACACGCGAGTATTATTATGGTGTGTATAAGGTAAGACATATTATCTGGCGTTTTTTTCACAATATCATGCAATAGCAACTACCTGCTGATCTGTATTTGGGATCTGCATAAATCCTGAAAAATTGCGCCCGTTCGCCTTTGTAGTCCGTGGCGACTCCGTAGTCGATAAGCTTCGTCTTTTTCTCTATCTTCTTGTTACGTGACATTCATCCTCCGCTGTTGCCATTTATAATATAAAGAAGTGTAAAGTTCTAACTTAAATCTCTCAGTATTTTAGCCATGAAAGCGCTAAAACATACCGGTGTAGTGAGTTTACATTATTCACCAAAGGAACTTTAGTTATTAGAGAGTTTCGGTCGGATCTTTTTTCACGGGACAGATTTCCGGTGTTGTTGTTTCCGGATGAGGAGATGCTGCTCCGTTATTTATCTAAGTTAAGTCTAAACGTCATTAAAACAGTTAGCTCCACCTGTTGACACTTCTTCCACTCCCGTCCTTGCACGTTACACCGCTACAACAAAGATGACGAAGAGAAGACGCTGCCGAAGGTGAGCCACGTAAATAAGACCGCCCACAAAATGGCGCGTTCGGAAGCGACTGTCAGAAAGCAGCTTGAAGATGATCTGTAAAACATAATCTATGCAACATTTTGACCAAAGAACCACCATAACGTGTTATGTAGACTACAAGGAAGTGTTTTACATCTAGAACAAAATTATAATAATATGACTCCTTTAATGGGCCCGGTGTGGCCATATATATGAAAATAGACCATTCATCGGTAAGCTGTGTGCGTACATGATTAATACGATACTTTTTTTGTGATTAAAATTGTCCTTTGCTACATCACACTTCAATTTGTTTTACTTTTCTAAAAGTGCACAGTACACATTACATTCACATGCAAGGCCCTAACAACGACCCATCAGGAGAAAGGGTAAAGAGTCTTGTCCAAGGACACAACAGACGTGACCGGAATGGTGGAAGCTGGGGATCGAACCAGGAACCCTCAGGTTGCTGGCACAGCTGCTCTACCGAGCCACGCCGTTGTCGGCCTAAATTAAGTGTTAAATTATCTGTATTTTATGGAAGTATTAGAGTGCAGTATTTGGCTTGGTTTTTATTGTTATATTGTACCGAACTCTAAAATATTCCCCAAGCAGGACTTCGGATTCCGGGTTAAGGCTTAACCATGCTAACAACGAGTGGCTAACCTTTGAGCTATTACAATATTAAGTTGACCAATTTTTTAGAGCAACTTTTTTAGATGCACTTAATCTACAACTCCTGACTTATAAATAACACATTTCCACATTGGTGAGCGTGGAGGGAGGTGTAGTCAGCATTGCTTGCAGTAGGAAAAGTCACCGACGCTGTCCACATTGGTGAGTGTGGTGGGAGGTGTAGTCAGCACTGCTTGCAGGAGGAAAAGTCACAGCTGCTGTCCATGGTACTGAGGACGAGCGCCATTGGGCAGGGGCGGTGCATATGCTGACGGCGAGACACATCTGGCAGGTGATTAGATTTCACAGGTGGTACGTGTTAAGCTAATCATCTGTTGTCTTTAGGCGGCCGGGAGCAGAGGAGGAAGGAGGAAACAGATGTGGCTGAAAAGTCACATTCTACAAGAAAAATGTGTTGTTGGAAAGAAAACATTTTCATTAAAACTTTGTTAAACCTGCACGCTGAGCTCTTGTGCCGTGTCTGCAGTGGAGTGAGACTTTGATGCGAGCAATATCGAAAGCCAAAAGCGCAATGGTGTGCCTTTTCTGTTGGCCTAATATAACCAGAAATCATGATTACAATATAAGATATAGTATTTTTTTATTATTATTTTCCCTAAATATCTATAAGTATTCATATTCTCTTCATGTCATATTATGCTCCTTCCAGCGCTGTTCTTTATAAGTCATAGAGTTTTTATCCAATCAGAATTCAGCTAGCCTATGTTGCCATGCTGTACCAAATCTGCCAGGGCATTCAGATTTAACAATGCGCTGTAAGCGAACGGGAACATACATTTGACTGACAGTAGCTATAGCCAATCAGATCACAAGTTGTTGCGTGTAAGGCCTTCTAGTTGGCCAAAAGCAGATATATATTGTGATGTTATGAGGTCGGTAACATAACAACTCCATTACCCAGCATGCCACATTAGTGACGTTTATGTTGTTGAATGTAGACGTGCCAACAGCTGGATGTTTCTGATGAGCACGCTGTGGAGCAAACTTTAAGAACTCAGCCAACACGCCCCTTCTGCATCTTTTATGAGAAAAGACAACACATATATTTGCAAGGCCATTTTCAAGAAGGATATTTAAAGAGAAACTACATCTTGTCAGACTGTCAGCCAACCCTGGAATCTAGCTCAGCAGACCTGGCGATGTATTGTGAGTTTAGGTATTTTATTTCTGCATTTTTTCCACGTTTAATATGTTTTTTGTATTTTATTTTTGACAGTACCACATAAGGGATGGTTTGGCGCGGTTGGGAGAGTGGCCGTGCAAGCGACCTGAGGGTTCCTGGTTCAATCCCCACCTTCTACTAACCTATTCATGTCTGTTGTGTCCTTGAGCAAGGCACTTCACCCTTGCTCCTGATGGGTCGTGGTTAGCGCCTTGCATGGCAGCTCCAGCCATCAGTGTGTGAATGGGTGAATGTGTAAATAGTGTAAAGCGCTTTGAGTACCTTAGATAGAAAAGCGCTATACAAGTATAACCCATTTACCATACGTTTTAATTGTTGATTTTTAAAAATGCACCAGAAAATAACCCGTTTTGTGTAATGCCCAGTTGTGCGTAAAAAGTGTTTCTGCGTAGTATTTCTCCAGCAATGGTCATGTGGTGACATCAATGATGGTATTTTGAGAGATAATCTTTGAAGTCGGACCTCACTTAAGGCCTAGGTGGGAAACGCACGGCCCGCCAATGCAAAAGCGGCACGTAGCACTGGACAATCGATGCGGCATTTCAGATTAACTGACTGCAATCAGCTATCAACTAGGATAGGATAGGTCTTTATTGTCATTGCACAAGTACAACAAAACTTTATTTTCAGCACAAACCCGTTCAAGATTAGACAAACAAACAGTGTACAGGGCTGGAGAACAGGAACGCTGATGGGTCGCCACAAGGCGCCCCGTAAAAGATGGGAAAAAGGTAAAACGCGAGGGGAGGATGAGTAAAAAAAATACAATCTATACTGGGCTCCTAAGGGGGCCCAGTCTGGAGTGGGAAAAGACCTTCATAGCAAAGCACATATACATATTACAACATACATCTCGAGATATCTAGCAACAGAGGCCGCAGCTCTCCTTCCATCACCCCTATGGGATTTTCTTAAAGGACGTTGGATTGTTGGGGGTGAGGGAGGTATATACAGTATGTGTGTGGCGTATATTTTTGTGGACGCAAAACAATATCATGCTATCAACATGTGTGGAGCAAAGTGGAGATGAACTCTCTTGATTCAAAATGCACAATCATCTTTGACATCAATTAAACCGCTTCGGCATGAGCGATGTGCAATAACAACACAGGACACTCAAAGGTAACAAAGTGGAATGCTAACAAGTGACAACGTGGCAAATGAACAAAATTAAAACTGTTGACCAATTTTATGCAAAACACCACACGCCCGTAGTTTCAGCACATGGAAGCCCCAGTTCTAACTTAGGGGGAATTACCCTATCACAGTTATTTGTTGTCGAACCCCATGATGCAGAGAAGGAGGCAGGCATAGAATATGAACACATGATTTAATTAAAACTAAACAAGAACAAACAAATAGCACGCACGTGGGCGGAATAACAAACTAAGGGAGCTAGCATTGGAAGCTAGAAAACAAAAAACAAACTTTAGCATGGAAGCTAGTGGATAGCAAACAGACAAACTGGAAATAACTAATGGCTAACAAGAACAGCTTACCGCTACGACGACCAGGACAAAATGTAGCACGACAGGTAATAGCTGAAAAGAATCACAGACACGACAAGAGCAATATATGGCAACGACAAGTCCGAATGACAATACAATACAATGATCCAGCAACTGACACAAGACAAAGCAGGTACAAATAGGTGCGGGCTGATTGGCAACATGTGTGGCCAGGTGCCAATCAGCCGCAGCTGAGGAGGAACACAGCACTCAGGGAACGAGACAGGAAGCTGACAAAATAACAGCACTAGACAGGAACTAAGGACAGGAAATACTAAACACAGAGGAAACAGACAAATGCAGAGAAAAAAAAAAAAAAACATAGACAAACTGTCAGGGGAAAGCCTGACATACCCACCATGTGACATAGCATTTTCATAGCAATAATGCTAGGAGAATCCTCCAAGGTACTGGTGAATTCTGTAATCTACAGTAGAACACACTAAAAGCTTCTTTATTTGGGTGAAACGAGTGTAAAGGTGACTATATGGGTGTTATTTCATGTTTAGAAAGTTAAAAGTTAAAGTACCATTTATTGTCACAAACACACACTAGGTGTGGCAAAATTATTCTCTGCATTTGACCCATCACCCTTGATCATCTCCTGAGAGGTGAGGGGAGCAGTGAGCAGCATTGGTGGCCGCGCCCGGGAATCATTTTTGTTGATTTAACCCCCAATTCCAACCCTTGATGCTGATTGGCAAGCAGGGAGGTTATGAGTCCCATTTTTGTGGTCTTTGGTATGATTCTACTTATGTTTTAAAAAACGTATTTAGACGGTTGTATTTTTTTTTTTGTTTACCATCCAAGTATGATATTTGATTTATTAACCTTTAAGCTCAAGTTTAACTACAGCAGAACCTTGATTTACAAATGCCTTTATTACATCGCTCCAAATATGCCTCTGCGTTCGAACCATGTATCGGCATACCAATGCGTCATTCATTCATTCATTCATTTTGCATGCCGCTTGAAGCTATCAGGGTCTGCCATTTCGATGACATCACTTTCTGTTTCCACGGGCACAGTCCATTTTGAAGGGGCGGGGCTCCCTATGTCACATCCTGTGTGCATCCTGTATTTTGAAGCACTTCGACGGCGAGCAGCACTTCTGGTAAGTTTATTTCCACAATTGTCATACCTTGCGCCGGTCAGAGTTGTGTCAACCTGTCTTCGAGATCACTTTGTGTGATCAGAAACTGCTTTTAATATGTCCAAACTCTCACATTCTCGCTGTATTGCGCCCGGTTGCTTGACAACTGCTTTGTGTTAGCGTTATTGGACCTTTATTACAGCAAAGGAGAAGGCACTCCTTTTCGTGTCTTTCTCTCCAGTTCAAGGTCCTAAATGGCTGTCAAAATGTCCCAACTTGTCAGATTATATCTATCAATCAATCAATGTTTATTTATATAGCCCTAAATCACAAGTGTCTCAAAGGACTGCACAAGCCACAACGACATCCTCGGTTCAGATCCCACATCAGGGCAAGGAAAAACTCAACCCAGTGGGATGAGAATGAGAAACCTTGGAGAGGACCGCAGATGTGGGTGACCCCCCCCCCCCCCCACCACCACCACCACCACCAATAACTGTGTTACCTCTCGCTCAACATGTTGAATTAAATTTAAGTCTATAACAGATAATTGGATTTTTTTTACGTTTTACATTAGAAAAATCGATTCGGTTTTGGGTGGGACTTTTTGGAAGGGATTACTAACGAAAATTGAGGCTCCATTGCATTTACTCCTTTTAAAGGCCTACTGAAACCCACTACTACCGACCACTCTGTCTGATAGTTTATATATCAATGATGAAATATTAACATTGCAACACATGCCAATACGGCCTTTTTAGTTGACTAAATTACAATTTGAAATTTCTCGCGGAGTTTCTTGTTGAAAACGTCGCGGAATGATGACACTTATGATGAGTTGGAGGGGATATATTAGCGCAGCACCGCTTGTGGCTAAAAGTCGTGTCTTTTCATCACGCAATTACACAGTATTCCGGACATCTGTGTTGCTGAATCTTTTGCAATTTGTTCAATTAATAATGGAGAAGTCAAAGTAGAAAGATGGAGGTGGGAAGCTTTAGCTATTAGCCACACAAACACACGGTGATTCCTTGTTTAAAATTCCCGGAGGTGAAGTTTTACTATGGATCAGAGCGGTTAAGCGAGAAGGATCCAGACCACTTGTCAACCGGCAGGTTTCAGTGAGAAAATTGTGGTACAAAGTTGCCTCTTACCGGTGATCAGCGAAGCTTCTGTCGTGCTGCTGCTGTCGTGACTAATTCCCTCAGAGACTGGCGTCAAGACACCCGTGGACACACCCCTCCGACTATCAGGTACTATTTAACTTACTAAAACACTAGCAACACAATAGAAAGATAAGGGATTTCCCAGAATTATCCAAGTAAATGTGTCTAAAAACATCTGAATCCGTCCCAATGCAATCGCCTTTTTTTTTCTTCCTAGTCCTTCGCTATCAATATCCTCAGCCACGACTCTTTCATCCTCGCTCAAATTAATGGGGAAATTGTCGTTTTCTCGGTCCGAATAGCTCTTTTTGTTGGAGGCTCCCATTATAAACAATGTGAGGATGTGAGAAGCCCTCACACGGGTGACGTCATCGTCTGCTACTTCCTGTAAAGGCAAGGCTTTTTTATTAGCGACCAAAAGTTGCAAACTTTATCGTGGATGTTCTCTACTAAATCCTTTCAGCAAAAATATGGCAATATCGCGAAATGATCAGGTATGACACATACTTGCTATCCCCGTTTAAATAAGAACATCTCATTTCAGTAGGCCTTTAAAGACATTATTCAATGAAAAAAAAAATTCACATTGTGTGTCCATCAAAAGTTTGTAAATAAACTTGGGTTGTGCAGAATTTTAAAACACCCTTTTCCACTTTTACTTGAATGATTCCGACATGTTTGCCCTGAGTTTTCTTCCTGCTCAGCTCAGTGAATATGTGAACAGACCGGCAGCAGCAGCATCCTTCACTTCACAGCCAGCCTTCACGTCAAACCCGAATAATGGTCCGGTGAGTATGTGCAAGTCATCGGCGTGTCCATGCAGCGAGAGCGCGGAACGTCAGCAGCACAAATATCGGGTTGGATAATTCATACGCAATGTTCAAGGCCCAGTGACCTGAACATGTCAATAATACATGGACCCTTTCCACAACTACGGACGTTGAAGTCTGTAATTTTATGAAGCTAAACAAATGACGCTAGAGCAGACGGGAGGGAGATGGAAACACGATCTCCGGTGATCAACTTATCTTTGCACTCACACGAACCAGAGCAGTTCATTGAGCTGAAGATATCGCATAAGTTAAGCCGGGTGAAAAATGAGCGCCATATCCTGTTTGGCGGGTCAGGCGTGCACAATCTGTAATTCACCTCGGACATTGTTATGTTCGGTGGTCTGGATTATGTTTTTGTTATTTTCTGTTGTTTTGAACTCCATTAGTTCATGTTTTTTGGTGCATTCTGGTTTGTTTTGGTTGCCATGGTGATTTCACCTGCCGCTGGTGTTCGGCTGCTCACCTGGTTATAATCAAGAGACTATTTAAGTCAGTCGGTCTGGCGACATTGCTCCTTTCATGATTAATTCACGCTGCTCTGTTCATGCCATAGTTTATGCTGCTCGTTTTCATGCCACAGTAAATCTTGGTTGTTCCAAGCCATATTTTATGTTTGTTTTATGCCACAGTTTGGTGTTTTTTCCACACTGTAGTTTATCCATCCATTTTCTACCGCTTATTCCCTTTGGGTTCGCGGTGGGCGCTGGTGCCTATCTCAGCTACAATCGGGCGGAAGGCGGTGTATACCCTGGACAAGTCGCCACCTCATCGCAGGGCCACCGTAGTTTATCTTTGCTTCTATTTTGATAGTGAATAATTACAAATGTTCCTACTTTCACGCCTGGTCCAGAGTAGTCTGTTTGCATCCCGGGAGAACAAGCCCTGCAGCGAGCTGCGACCCCCCGTCATGACAGACATTACCTTCAATGGGGAATCTAAGCCTGATTTGATATACAGCAGGGGTCGGCAACCAAAAACGTTGAAAGAGCCATACTGGACCAGAAATACAAAAAACAAATCTGTCTGGAACCGCAAAAAATTAAAAGCCGTATATAATTCTTATAATGAAGGCAATAGCATTAATAGCCTACTATCAAAATGACTATGAATCGCAGGCTGGCGATTGCCTGACACACCCTCCGCTATCTACCGGTAGCTCGCAATCGACGTAATTGGCACCCCTGGCTTACGCCAATAAAAATCCTGCAATTGAAAATCTCAGAAAATGTGAGGGTTTTTTCAAAAATTGTATGCCATGATGATCAAAATTATAAGATATAAAAGCATGACATATGTCACTTTGCATGAAATGATTTAATATCACGACTTGTCCAGGGTGTACACCGCCTTCTGCCCGATTGTAGCTGAGATAAGCACCAGCGCCCCCCGCGACCCCAAAGGTAATAAGTGGTAGAAAATGGATTGATGGATTTAATATCACATTGCAGTTTCATATTTGAAGATGAATCGATGAAATGAATGGACGTGTACACGTTGTTCAAATATTTTGAGTTTCACCTGTAAAATAGAGTGAAAAGCTGGTTGAAAAACATGCAGCTTTTCTATGACTATACGGTTAAACATTCACCTCTTGAAAATAAGGAGCCCTGTGGAAAATTTGTGGTCAAGCTTTTGACCACAAACTTAGTCAGTAGACATTTCCTGCCCTAAGTCATTGCACTTTTCTCTGCCGCGGTGAAAAGAGAGAGGTACCGTTGACGTGACCTGCAGCGAGTACTCACTGCTTGCCTCGGAACCAGTCAGAATCCGTCTCTCGTCATGCTCATCTGAATGACGAGGCATTAGTTTTCAGTTGAACAAATAATAATACTAACATGTGTTAGCTAGTATCTACTGTGTTCATGCCGGATGATTGGCGCGGTTTAAGAACAGGACATTAATTGCATGGTGTGTGTTCAAATGTTTCAGCATATTGCTTGTATGTCCTCCTCTGGATGAAATAGCAACATTGCAGTTTTTACAACTACAGGGCTTGCAATTTTTTCTTATGAAATGTAGCCAAATTTTGGAGCGTTTACGTAGAATGGGCGTCATGTTGCTGTCGAGCGTCACTACGCACGTTGCGTAATTATGTCATTCCCGCCCCTAGGAATCGCTAAAGGGATTGTTGTCATGGCCCCGGCGCATTCATCTGTGCGCTGCGCTGGACATACCTACAAGCGTGCGCCGGTACGCGCCATTCCGGCTGCAGCAGGCCGAATCAGCTCTCTACACACCTGTCGCTGATGAGCTTCCTCGCCTTCTTAAGCCAGTACAAACCTACGTTCCGGGCCAGAACGTAGCGACCTGTCCCTGTACAGTGAGTCAACAAACCCTATCTCTCTCTCTCTCTCTCTCTGTTTCTATCCCTTCATGTTCATGTATCTCGTGTGTCCTTGTCGCCTTCCAGCAGCATTCCTCCGTTCCATACTTGCCAAACCTCCTGATTTTCCCTGGAGACTCACGAATTTCAGTGCCCCTCACGAAAATCTCCCGGGGTAACTATTCTCCTGAGTTTCTACCGATTTCCTCCCGGACAACAATATTGGGGGCGTGCCTTAAAGACCCTGCCTTTATCGTCCTCCACAAACTGTCGTCACGTCCACTTTCCCTCCTTACGAACAGCGTGCTGACCCGGTCACATAATATATGCGGCTTCTAAACACACACAAGTGAATGCAATCCATACTTGATCAACAGCCATACAGGTCACACTGAGGGTGGCTGTATAAACAACTTTAACACTGTTACAAATATGCGCCACACTGTGAACCCACACCAAACCAGAATGACAAACACATTTTGGGAGAACAGAACAAATACCCAGAACCCTTGCAGCACTAACAGTTCCGGGACGCTACAATATACTACAATATAGTGTTGGGGTGCCCACTTTCTCACCGTTGCTACGCAACCTTATGTATAAGTTTATGTCTAGGGAACTGAGTCTGAAAATGACTTAATCACTGTGTTAACGAACCCTGGCTGCAGTTCTGTTAGATACTCATCTGGACTGTGGAACCATTGACACCATTGGTATGTTATAAACTGACATTTGGGCTTTATGGGGTTTTTTTTGTTTGTTTTTTTGTTTTTTAATGTTTTAGTGTTTTGTTTTTAATGATTTGTATTGTGTGTTTTATATGTTTAATGGAACTTAAGGTCTGCAATAAAGATTGATGATGATGATGATGATGATTTATACACCCCCGCTACCACCAAACCCCGGCCCCCTCCCTCCGACCCCCCATCTCCCGAATTCGAAGGTCTCAAGGTTGGCAAGTATGCTCCATTCCAGCGTTACGAGCACTGTGTCTCGTCTCCCCGTATTCCCTCTAGTTCCTTAGCTGCCTCTTGGATCTCGACCTCCCGCCTGGACACGGACTTTGACGCCTCGCTCCTGATTTCGAACTCACTCCTGCCCACAGACCTCCGAGCCTGCCTTACCCCCTCTTGGACTTCCGCATCTCGCCCAACACTTCCGGTAACACTCTACCGATACCTTCTACACATAGTCACAGACATACATTTTTTGGATTAGTCACACTCCATTATATTGTTAGTATATTAATAAATATAGAGTTAAACAACAACCCTGCTGTCTGTGCCATCTTCTTCCCCTGTACCGTAATAATTGTTTGAGAAATGGCAAGCCACGCCAAGGAATTCATACACTAGGAACCGGTTCTGAACAATTGCCATCCCTAATCATGCATTAATCATAATGTACACTACATGATGGTAAAATGTATCTGTTTTTTCCAATTATTTCTTTTTTATTAGGACAAATAATGTGGGCTATCATGCATTATTAACAATATAATTGATGTTGGTGAAACTGTTTACTTAATGATCATAAATGACCCAATTATTTGAGTTGCATTGTTGGTCTTTTTGGTGGAATGTTGGGATGGACGTAAATGGCACTGTGACCTTTGCAGGGGACTCGGTACGACCTTCTCTGGGCCTCTGGCTGCATGGGCTTGGCCGTTCAGGGTTCGGTGCTTTCTGCGTGTCTTGCTGTTCTCTGTCCTCCCCCACCCCCCAATCCCCACTCCCCGCCGTTTTTTTTACATTACATTACATTACTGTGGACTTTAACGACAAAGAACATCATGCAATGAATGCTGACATAAGCACTGACCTAAAAAAAAAAAAAAAAAAGACAAATTGGGCACTGTAACACAATTGTGAAAATAATGATTAAAAATGTAAATTAAAAAACAGCGTATGTATGTATGGCAGACACCCGGTACTCTCTGCAGCTGAATATATAAACGCCCCCAGCTCAAGTTATATGTATGGTCCAGGGCAGCACTGTGGTGGAGGGGTTAATGCGTCTACAGACATAATACGAAAGTCCAGAGAAGTCCTGGGTTCGATCCCGGGCTAGGGATCTTTCTGTGTGGAGTTTATATATTCAGACACCCGGTACTCTCTGCAGCTGAATATATAAACGCCCCCAGCTCAAGTTAGATGTATGGTCCAGGGAGTTTATATGGCAGACACCCAGTACTCTCTGCAGCTGAATATATAAACGCCCCCAGCTCAAGTTAAATGTATGGTCCAGGGCAGCACGGTGGTGGAGGGTTTGATGCGTCTAACTCATAATACGAAGGTTCTGAGAAGTCCTGGGTTCGATCACGGGCTAGGGATCTTTCTGTTTGGAGTTTGCATGTCCTCCCCGTGATCCGGGTACTCCGGATTCCTCCCACCTCCAATGACATGCGCCTGGGGATACGTTGATTGGCAACACTAAATTGGCCCTAGTGTGTGAATGTGAGTGTGAATGGGGCGGTATAGCTCAGTTGGTAGAGTGACCGTGCCAGCAACTTGAGGGTTCCCGGGTTCGATCCCCGCTTCCGCCATCTTAGTCACTGCCGTTGTGTCCTTGGGCAAGACACTTTACCCACCTCCTCCCAGTGCCACCCACACTGGTTTAAATGGAACTTAGATATTGGGTTTCACTATGTAAAGCGCTTTGAGTCACTAGAGAAAAGCGCTATATAAATATAATTCACTTCACTTCACTTCAATGTTGTCTGTCTATCTGTGTTGGCCCTGCGATGAGGTGGCGACTTGTCCAGGGTGTACGCCGCCTTCCGTCCGATTGTAGCTGAGATAGGCACCAGCGCCCCCCGTGACCCCAAAGGTAATAAGCGGTAGAAAATAGACCAAACCAATGCTGGTTTAGCTTTTTAAATTTTGTGATTTAGGGATACACACCTTCCATGCCATCTTGAGAAAACTGATGTTTAAATTTATGTTGACTGCAGGGTTCCAAGAATGATATTAATACACGGATAAACAATCTTAAGTGTAGTTCTGTTAGGTACTAATCGTATATATGGAAACACTGGAATCTGTGTTGTGATCCGGTTCCCGGATCACATCTCCAGTTCATGTTTGTATCCCTTTTGGTGTTTTTGATCATGTTTGGACTCTTCCGTTCCCCTGAGTTGAGCACTTCCTAGTTTATATTGGTTATCATGGTTACTTAATTTGCTCCTCCTGCACGGCTCCGTTCACACACCGGTCTGTAATTATGTTCTCTGTATTTTAGCCCACCTGTTACTTTAGTTCAGTCTGGTTGATTCGTTCGCTCTATGCAACAGTTACGTGAGTTATTTTTCCTCCTCGTATGTCCTCTGCTAAGTTTTAGCTTAGCCTCGCGCCATTATTCGGACTTTGAACTCTACCCTTACTAACGTTTAGCATTATGCTTTCCGTGGGCTGGCACACCTTTTCTTTTCCCTTTGTCAAGTGTTCTGTTGCATTTTATGATTAAAACCAGCTCATTCCTTCACTCCTGCTTGCTCCAGTCTTTTAGCATCTAGAGGTCGACGCCTCCGCGCATCGCAATGCACTCCCCACAACGTAACAATCTGGGCCTTTGATGGAATGTGTACAGTAGATGCATTTTTAAAGTATATATTTATATATACTGTATGTATTTTTTTATTACTGCGTTTATTTATTCATTAGATGCCTTCTACTAAATATGCTCAAGCACCGTTTTTAATAGTATGCGATAATGCCTTTTATACTGTATTTTGTATGTGTTATGTACTGTATGTGTTTGTACGTATACTTGAACGTTGGAGTCTGCAATAAAGCTTGAAAAAAAAATTTGAACCCAGCAAGATGGGTTTAGTATTTGTAGCCAAGGATCGGACCGCCAAGAGCCCTGCCTTCTGCTGCCACCCAGCTCACATTGCACCCGACCTCTATGAGCCCATTGGAGGGGGGACCCCCGTAACCTCTTCGGGGTGTGCCCAGCCAGGCCCCATGGGGACAGGCCTGGCCACCAGGCTCTTGCCATCGTGCCCCACCTCTGGGCCTGGCTCCAGAGGGGGGCCCCGGTGACCTGCATCCGGATGAGGGAAATCTGGGTCCTTTGTTTGTATTATTGAAAGAGGTCTTCAAGCTGCTCTATGACTGATCCCTCACCTAGGACCAGTTCGTCTTGGGAGACCCTACCAGGGGGCATAAAGCCCCCGGACAACATAGCTCCTAGGATCATTGGGACACGCAAACTCCTCTACTGCGATGAGGTGGCAGCTCAGAGATCTTGCCTCAAGTGGAGGAGTTCAAGTACCTCGGAGTCTTGTTCACGAGTGAGGGAAGAGTGGATCGTGAGATCGACAGGCGGATCGGTGCGGCGTCTTGAGTAATGTGGACCCTGTATCGATCCGTTGTGACGAAGAAGGAGCTGACCCGGAAGGCAAAGCTCTCAATTTTCCGGTCGATCTACGTTCCCATTCTCACCTACGATCATGAGCTTCGGGTTGTGACCGAAAGGACAAAATCACGGTTACAAGCGGCCGAAATGAGCTTCCTCCGCCGGGTGGCGGGGCTCTCCCTTAGAGATAGGGTGAGAAGCTCTGCCATCCGGGAGGAACTCAAAGTAAAGCCGCTGCTCCTCCACATCGAGAGGAGCCAGATGAGGTGGTTCAGGCATCTGGTCAGGATGCCAACCGAACGCCTCCCTAGGGAGGTGTTTAGGGCACGTCCAACCGGTAGGAGGCCACGGGGAAGACCAAGGACACGTTGAGAAGGCTATCTCTCAAGACTGGCTTGGACAAAGTGGCTGGGTAGAGGGAAGTCTGCTTAGGCTGCTGCCCCCGCAACCCGACCTTGGATAAGCGGAAGAAGATGGATGGATGGATGAAGATGGGTTTCTTTATGTAACCTAGTTCGATGGGTTATATATTCAACCCAAATGCTGGGTAATTTTAACTACAATGATGGGTTAATTTCCTCAAATAAATTGGTTGCATTCATGTTTTTGTTCTCAAAACATAATGATTTATGACACCTAAAGAAAGAAGTAAAGAAAATAAATGAAAAAAATAAATCAAAATTCCACTGTCCACCATCTTTGTTTGGGCGGGACAGTGTGTCCTAGTTGGTAAAGCCTGGTTCAATTCCTAGCTTTTGCCATCTTAGTCACGTCCGCTGTGTCCTTGAGCAAGACACTTCACCCTTGCTCCTGATGGGTCATGGTTGGGGCCTTGCATGCCAGGTGGTTGGGTAACTTGCAGGTGGAAAACCTCTATAGGAGTAAAATCTATTTACCATTCTTCATAAACCACGTAGTCTACAAAGGTTGTTTATTAAACAATCATAGACAACGTTATGAGTGATTTGGAACAAAGTACGCAAACAGTCTCATTTTAGTGTGAAGCCCATATCTGTTTTTTTTCAATGAAGACAGTGAAGTATTTCCGTGCATTGACACCATGGTTATGTGAGGGACTCGCCCAAGGATTTAACTATTCCACACACCATCCTCACTCATAGTTTCCACTTTTTTTTCTTCTTAAAAGGTGTCTAAAACATGGTTTCTCCCTAAAACTGAGTTTTAATTCAATGTTCCAAACCAGCAAATAGTATAGTTTTTGTTGTGTACCGGGCAGAGGGAAGGAGGCGACACCAACGCAGAACTGCGGTTTACCAGGTTTATTGAAAACCTTGACGAGTGTGTGGGGTGTGTATGCTACCACAAATGAATGAGTGCGGACGATGTGTAGAATTAACAATGTAAGCCTTACCAGAGATTGTTGTCGGTGCGTGTTGTGTGAATCTTTCGTCGAATCCAAGGAGCAAGACGAAGAGGTAGTCAGCTGGGAAGCGAGCAGTCGGGGGTTGGAGAGAGGCAACAATGTCCGAGTCCGAGCTGGGGTTGAGGGTCGAGGGAGGCAAGCAGAGATCCGGGTGGAGGTCGTGAGGCAAGGCACGATCACAGGCAACAGGGAAGACGCTGCGGAAGACACAAGGGACATCAAACCCGGGAACCAGGAAGAGCACAAAGAAGGCGAGCAAGGAACGAGGAAGGGGTGCCAGACGTGATGCTTACTGTGAAAGACTGGCTACGTTCTGGCAAAGGTCCCTCGGGTCTGCTGGTCTTTATGCAGCTCCTTCTCATCAAATCCGGGTGTGTTGATTCTTGATAGGCTGCAGGCTCGTTGCTATGTGGGCGTGCTGCACTCAGCGCGAGTGAGGGCGTGTCTGAGTGCACTGTCAGCAGAGGTGCACGCAGCTCCAGCCGCTGAGGAAGCGCAGGTTCGACTCCGCATCATGACAGTTTTAGCAACAAAATAACAATAAATTAATCCCTAAATAAATAAAAAACACAAAATGAGCGGCAATGCACTCTGGGAATTAGACTCACCGAATGGTTACCATGAACTGATTAACATGGACCCCGACTTAAACAAGTTGAAAAACTTATTCGGGTGATACCATTTAGTGGTCAATTGTACGGAATATGTACTGAACTGTGCAATCTACTAATAAAAGTATCAATCAATCAATCCAATGGAAGTCAAGCTTGACCCCTATGTTGGTATTGCAACTGTTAAATGTTAAAATGACCCAGCATTTGGGTTGAATGCATAACCCATCTTTCTGGGTTGAATAAGAAACCCATTTGGCTGGGTTAAATTACCCAGCATTGGTTTGGTCCAATAGTTACCCAGCAGCTGGGTAGAAAGCTACCCAAATGGGGTCGTTTTCAACCCAGCCATTTTTAGAGTGTAGGTTTTAATTTATATGATAATAAATGACTTGTAGTAATTACAGTCGGACATAATGGTAAAAATCCATTAGCATAAATTCAGTATGACCCTGTGGTAAACTGTCATAAAATGTTTTATTGATATTAGTAAATGATTTGTGATGGCATGCAGTAAAAGGAGAGTAGCAGTAAATTCTGAGGCTCTCTCTGGTGTAGTTATATCAAACGCTAGTCCGGGTGTATGTACAGTAATGCACCTCAGTGTTTGTATGAGGTGCACGTATTTGTCAGCAAGTGGTTGTTGGTGTTGAGCATCTCCACATGTTCCCAATGTTCTCATGCAGAACGCATAATGAGTAAGAAGCTGCTGATCAGCGGTGCTCCATATGTTCCTTCCTCACACGCTCTCCTCCTACATAAAGTACACTTTCAACATATTCCCAGAGTGCAACGTCTACTGTTCTTCTACGTTCATTGGATGAAAATGAGACACGTTCATTAATGGATAAGTAGACACTTTTGCAGAGCTGTAAAGTAGGCATATAGGAAGTCTGAGTGAGGCTGATGGGATATAATTGCGGTATGTGTCTAGCATGTGATGATCTAGCCATCAATTCATAATGTGATAATAATCAGTGATACATTGCATTGTTATTTACACTACAGTTAGATATGAACCACAATGGATAAATCACATGATTCCCATGGCCTATCCTGCAGCGTTTCATATATATATATATATATATATATATATATATATATATATATATATATATATATATATATGTGTGTATTGATTGGATTATCCAGAGAATAGTGCTCGATACTGTGGTAGAGCGTATGTATATATATATATATATATATATATATATATATATATATATATATATATATATATATATATATATATATATATATATATATATATATATATATATATGTATGTACAGTCGTGGTCAAAAATTGACATACACTTGTAAAGAACATAATGTCATGGCTGTCTCGAGTTTACAATAATTTCTACAACTCTTATTTTTTTGTGATAGAGTGAATGGAGCTCATGAAGTTTGGTTATTTTATTTATTTATTATGGGTATACTGAAAATGTGACCAAATCTACTGTGTCAAAAGTATACATACAGCAACGTTAATATTTGGTTACATGTCCCTTGGCAAGTTTCACTGCAATAAGGCGCTTTTGGGAGCCATCCACAAGCTTCTGGCAAGCTTCTGGTTGAACTTTTGACCACTTCTTTTGAACAAATTGGTGCAGTTCAGCTAAGTTTGTTGGTTTTCTGACATGGACTTGTTTCTTCGGCATTGTGTGTTTAAGTCAGGACTTTAGGAAGGCTATTCCAAAACCTTAATTCTAGCCTAATCCAGCCTTTCCTTTAACACTTTTGACGTGTGCTTGGGGTCATTGCCCTGTTGGAACACCCAACTGCGCTGATGATTTTAGGTTGTCCTGAATAATTTGGAGGTAATCATCCTTTTTCATTGTCCCATTTACTCTCTGTAGAGCA